>NW_012137414.1:4094507-4104634 GCF_000956105.1 Propithecus coquereli
ATTATATATACACCAGATATCTATATCAATTAGATATGTATTTTTAAGTCTTGTAACAGTAAAAGACTCTTTTAAGATTTAATAGATAACATAAATAGGTACAAATTGAGTATCCCGAATCCAAAAATCCAAAATCCAAAACTTTTTGAGTGCCAATGGAATACTCAACGGAAAGGTTCAACAAAGCATTTTGGATTTCAGATGTCCAGCTTTGGGATGCTCAGCCAGTAAATATAATGCAAATATTCCAAAATCTAAAAAAAAAAAAAAATCTGAAATGTGAAACACTTCGAGTTCCAAACATTTTGAATAAGATATACTTGACCTGTATCTGATTGGTAGATTTTGAGTCTTTTAATACCAACCCAATTAGATTATTGAGTAAAGTCCCCACAAGATAGACCCCAACTTAAATCAAGTATTGTGCAGTGATCCTCAACTGGGAAAAGGGAAACATCGTTCCCCCTTGAGGGTTCAAAAATTCCTCAGCAGGGTTTCCTTAAACATTCTCTACTATAGACCTGATTATGTAATTGACATTCTAGGGCTGTGGCTCTCAAAATGTGGTTCTTGGGCAAGCAGAATCAGCATCACCTGATAATTTGTTACAAATCTAAATACCTCCCGTCTAAGTACTAACCAGGCCTGACCAAATTAAGAAAAAAATCAAACAACCTCTTTTAAAGTGGGCAAAGGACATGAACAGAAACTTTTCAAAAGAAGACAGAGCTCAGTATCTCTAACTATCAGGTAAATGCAAATCAAAACCACAACGAGATATCACTTAACTCCAGTGAGAATGGCTTTTATCAAAATGTCCCCAAACAACAAATGTTGGCCTGGATGCAGAGAGATAGGAATACTCATACACTGCTGCTGGGACTGCAAACTAGTACAACCTCTGTGGAAAGTAGTATGGAGATACCTCAAACAACTAAAAGTAGGACTACCATTTGATCCAGCAATCCCACTACTGGGGTTTTTCCCAAAGGAAAAAAAGTCATCCCATAAAAAAGACATCTGCACTCAAATGTTTACAGCAGCACAATTCACAATTGTAAAGATGTGGAAACAACCCAAGTGCCCATCAGTACATGAGTGGATTGATAAAATATGGTATATGTATACCACAGAGTGCTACTCAGCCATAAAAATCAATGATGAGCTAACACCTCTTGTATTATCCCGGATTGAGCTGGAGCCCCTTCTTTGAAGTGAAGTATCACAGGAATGGAAAAACAAATACCACATGTGCTCACTATTAAACTGGAACTAATTGATCAACACTTATGTGCATGTATGGTAGTGACATTCATTGGATGTTGGGCAGGTGGGAGGGTGGAAGAGGGGATGGATATATTCACACCTAATTGTTGCAATGCACAGTGTCTGGGGGATGGACATGCTTGAAGCTCTGACTCAGGCGGTGCAAAGGCAATATATGTAACCAAAGTGTTTTTACCCCCGTAATATTCTGAAATTAAAAAAAAAAAGAAAAAGAAATCCAAATTCCTGGGTCCCACCCTAGACCTATGAAATCAGAAACTCTGGCTGTGTGTCCCAACAATCCATGATTTAACACTTTCTAGGTGATTCCGATGCATTGTGCTGCTTGACTCTGAGAAGTGTGTATGTGGTATCAAACATCCCTAAAAAAATGGCAACCCACTTGCTTTTTGATTTTTTCGTCCATATGTCTATTCCACAAATGTAAAGTGTACACTTCAGGTTCAATTTTTCAAGAAGGATTAGTGGTGGTATTGCAGTCTAATTATTCTATCCTTGTTTATTGTTTCAGGACTTCACAGTTTCCAACCAGAATTTGAATATTAACGTGATTAAACTGATATCCTATTGTTGGCAACAAGCCCCACTATGATATAATTATTCAGAAATGGTATTGTGTCCCCTTGCACAACCTCTTTTCTTCACTCCTATAGATCTCCTTGGCCACTATCCATCTGACAAGTCAAACTTCTACAATCATTCCACAATTTTGCATGCAATCCATGCTGCCTTCATCTCTCTTGAAATTGTCTCTGCATGGACAAAACCATATTCAATGTCACCTTCTTTTAAAAAGCTGTCTTCCTCTCCAAACAATTATTCATTCTTCCTTCTATGTTGCCACAACACTTCTATTATATTAAAGGTCATATCTCATTTTAATTATTTGTTAATGTAATCATTTCCTTTCTCAAATATTAATCTCTTAGAGAGGAAAAACCATGTTGTATTGTGCTTTCATCAGTGTATGATATGATGCCTGACAAATAATTGGCATTTAATAAATATTTATTAAATGCTGAGAGGTTATTTTCACCATATATTTCACACATATTTCTGGTGAGTTGGTACCACAATGTCAACTATTCTTTCCAAAATTAAAATAAATCACTAAAGTCACTATGTGTTGATTTTCCAAAAAGCTAGGTAGGGCTCTAAGATAAAATGAATCAAATAAATAATGTATTGGCCCATCGGCTATAGAGAATCATTTTTTGCTAGCAACTATCATGCTAATTGGTAATTGTTTACATTTGTAAGCTAAATATACTTGCTACTGAGACCACCCCATACAATATAGGTATAGCAATCAACAATTCCAATTTTCTCATAAGATATTTCAGAACATAGTAAATTAGAGAGCAAAACATGTGTACCTTCTAAAACTAGCTAGGATTATCAAGATCTTAGTAACAGTGGGTTCATAAAGAACAGCATATTCCTAAGAAAGATCTGCACTGCAAACAGGAAATTATTTGTTTTTTATTGAAAACAGTGAAACATATCACAATTCAATTTAAGTTTTACTAAATGATATTCTTTGTTACTTGGGTACTTTGCAAACATTGATTTCAGAAAAATATTCAAAGGGATAGTTCTCTGTGGACTAAACCATTTAGCATAATCATCTTGATTCCAAATAAAGACCCATCATTCTACAAGTCATCTTAACACCAAGTGTAGATCTGAGGGAATCCACATTCCCATAAAGCAATGTTTTGTATTTCTCAAAAATTATTTTAAACTAATATTCAAATTATCACTCACAGACAATAATTTGTTTTTGATTAGTAGAAATAAAAGGAATATTAGTAAATAAAAATATTCAGTTTAGATGATTATAAGAAAAAGTAGATTACTTCACTCACCAAAACCTGGCATGTAATAATATTAGCATTTAATATAAACACAGTCCTTGACTTAACATTTTTTGACTTTACAATGGTGTGAAAGTAATAGACATTCAATAGGAACTATACTTTGCGTACCTGTACAACCGTTCTGTTTTTCACTTTCAATACAGTATTCAATAAATTTTATGAGTTATTCAACCCTTTATTATAAAGTAGGCTTTGTGTTAGATAATTTTGCCCAACTTTAGGCTAATGTTACATTTTCTGAGTATGTTTAAGGCAGGATAGGCTAAGCTATGATGTTCTTAAAGTTAGGTGTATTAAATGCATTTTCAACTTACGACATTTTCAAGTTATGATGGCTTTATTGGGATTTAACCTCATCAAAACTGGAGAAGCATATGTATTAGAAATCATTCAGAAAGAATTAACTAAAAAAACTTCCCAAACAATGGTTGCATTTGGAGTTTACTAAACCCTTGAAGGTGGGATAAAGCAAACAATGGTTGCGTTTGGGGGTTACTAAACATTCAAAGACGGGTTAAAGCCTCTGTTAGTATTACGAATATTTAATACCTTTTAGTTTCAAGTCTTCAATGACCCCCAAATCCCTCCCTACTTCTCATAGGACTTATCAATTTTGTGATACATCCCAAGAAAAATGCAATGTTTGGTAGGTGGAATAGTTGTTGCCACCATAACAGATATGGAAATATCATGGGTTTTATAGTCAAGTTTCTTGGGTTCTAGCTTTATCTGTTCAATTTACTTTGAGCAAGCCACCTAAACTCTCATTTTACTCTTCTTGAATATTTATCTCATTAGGTCATTAGAGCAATTAAACATAAAACTATAACTCTTAATTGCCTTATTAATATGAGGGTATACAGAAACAAAAAGTTCTCAATTGTCACTATTTCTGAAATGAAGATTTCTATAGTTTCCTGTACCAATATTTATCCTTCCAGAAAAACTGTACCAAATAATTCAAGTGTTACCAAAGCCATGTAAAGGCTGCTCATCACCATCCAGAGACATATTTCACTGTCCTTCATCTTCTCTAGTGATCTAGTTGTCCCTGATACCAAATAACAAAAAGAAACAGGAAGCCAAGGGAATAGGGGTCAGTTTGTATCTATGGAGAACCTTCCATGGCACGACAGTTCTGCTCTATTACTTCTGTTAAAGCAGGCACCTTGTATAATAGTTCTATACAAATTTGTTAGTTACATATAAATTTAGAATTAACTTATACAAAGGAAAGGTACATATATATTGTTACCTCTTTCACTGAAATAATGTTTTGCTACTTTGTTCCAGTATCTTACTTTCACAAAATGAAAAATTTAAACTCACTTTAAATATATAACATGATCACTGTGTATGTGTTTGTGTGTGTGTGTGTATGTGCGTGCTTATAGAGGACATGGATTGGCATAGAGAGTGTAGCAGCATAACCCATAAATACATGTTCTGTTCTCCCTGTTTGATGCCAAAAAGATAGCCTAAACCATGTTCTAGAATGAAATGAGCAGGCATCCAGAAGAAAATCACCCATCTAAAATTTTAGTTCTGAAAATCTAGGTTCATATACATGATTGATAAAAGGTTCCAATTGAACAGGAATATGTGGGTTAAGTTTCAGGAGAATGGGGATGTGGGATCGGTCAGACTAAAGAGAGTTTTAATAAGCTTCGTCAAACACAGGGAAAGGACTGTAATTGTGGATGCCAACATGCTACTCTGCCACAGAGCTTGCAGATGGTGTGTTATGACATCCCAGTTAAATGGCTATAGAGGCCAGATACCAAGCACACAGTTTTCTGCCATCAGCAAAACCCTCTGTTCCCAAGCAAGGCAATGCATTGTGGACAAGCTGCCCTTTGTGTATTCATGTTCACTTGGCCTTTAGGTATATAAGCTGTGACCAGAATGGATTGATAATGAGGACATTCTTTTGCAGTATTTTAAACCCTACCTGGCCCTTGGGAATGGAAGTGGAAAGAAGATGAAGAATGCAAAATGTTACTGTGATTGAATTTCTTAATAGTCAGACTGTTGGAGGTACTAGTTGCTGTAGGAACAGAATTATCCAATTTAGAAAAACAAAGAAATAGGGCTCATTACAAACTAAGTTGTGGAATTAAAATTCATGTTTGTTTCAATAGCATTATGAAATTATGGAGTTAGGAACATGATGATTATAACTTAAATGTCATGTTCTCAAGAAGACCAGATGACAAGATGGAAAATAGAGATAAATAGAAAGGAGATACTCAGTAGATAAATTGCATAAATGTATGACTCCTTCTATTCAAAATAATATATTACAATGACAAAATGGCACTATTTTATATGTTTTACTGTTTATAATGCCCTTTTAATATACGTTTTTTTACAAGTAGGCATAGACATATAAGAAAAATAAGACTCGAAAAATTTGAATTTTATGTTTACTTTTCTTTCCACAATAAAGTAAGGATATAATGTTTCCATTAAGGTGCAGAGTCGTGTAAAGAATCCTGGTTGGCAGACTCACAATTTTACTGTTAATTTGCACTATATCATGCTCATCATACTGACTAGAAGGTAAATCCTGAAGAATTCTTGGGAAAAGTATGTCACATAATTTTATTCTATCTCATGATATTGTTGTGGTGAGAGGGTGAGTCCTGGGTTTTTAATGTGGACATATAGGTTGTAGCAATGAATATATAAATGTCCTATCACATCGTGGGCTCCTGTGAAGCACAGACAAAACTAATTACACATTTTTACTTCATTTAAGTATAAACCTTCATACTATGTTGGGAAAAATCAGACAGAAGAGTGGAGTTATAGTATGGAAACAATGATAATCACTAAATCCAGTGTAGGATCAAAATCCTCATATAACTCATTGGGAGATGGGTTATTGATATCTTGTAATTAATCTAGTAGTATATATTTTTCCCATAGGTTTTTTTTCCTCAAACACAAACATCAAGTGCAAGTTACATGACAAAATTGTTTTTTGTCATGATTTCAAAATTGTACTTTCTGTTAATAACTGTGTCAATGAGCAAAATTTTTATATTGCGAATTTTATTTATCATACAATAAACATTAGCCTTTTTAAGGATGTAGCATATCTACAAATTGCATGGAAAGAATATTTACCTCGAATTAATCTTATCTAGAAATGGCTTTGTGTTTATGTGGAGATAAATATTGTTTGCTTATCTGTATAGAATAGATGTGATACATCACATTCTAGTAGAAATTTTTGGAATTGAAGGTTAATAGAAGACTTATTTTAAAA
Organism: Propithecus coquereli; assembly: GCF_000956105.1. Lineage (NCBI taxonomy): Eukaryota > Metazoa > Chordata > Mammalia > Primates > Indriidae > Propithecus > Propithecus coquereli. The sequence continues at coordinate 4,100,949 of NW_012137414.1, forward strand.
AGATATAGGGCTTATTTTATAAAGATACTAGGAAAGTAAAAGAACACTTGGATTTACTGTAAAGACACATTTGGCCTCAAAAGACACCAAAACCATAAGGGTATATTTAATCACATTTTTTTCCTTAAAATATCCCTTCTGTAGCTTTACAAAATAAAAAGAAACTACTTTGTTATCTTTCTATAATTTACAAATATTATAGAAATGTGTGCATATGCCTCACTGATACACCTTTTAACTCATATTCATTTTTAATGTTATGTATATGTGTGTCTGAATCTAATTTACCACACAACAGATGATAATTTTTCATTGTCTTTTCTATCTCTTTTTTAAGTATTCTTCACATATTTTTCCATCCAGAATTTTTCTTCTTTTTCTAAAGTTGGCATAGATTTAATGATCTGTATTATTCACCAAATGTATTTATTATATTTATTTAGTGCACTAGTAATGAATATTGAGGTAACAAAGAAAATACACATTCCTACCTTCAACGGATGCCCATTTTAGAGCTTTCTACCAGATTCCCTCTAGCCCAGAGTATTGCTTGCTCAGACCACCTATACATAGCCCACTCAGTTCTACTCCATTTAGCAATTCGCTAACATCTCCCATGAGACTGTACAGGTTTCGCAAGATTATGATTCCACTTGAACTAATTTTGTGTATCCTATAGGCCTAGAATTCTGCTGAAAGCCATGTACTGATGCAATAATTAACTGCCAAATATATCACAATTATGTTTATCTTTTGGTATTACACCAAGTGGTATAAAGTGAATCAACTAGCTTTCTCTTAATTCTCATTATCTTCAAAAATGTCTAAAAATAATATAGTAACTTACCTGAAGTTTTGACAGAAAAAAATAATATGAACATTATACTTCCAGGTTCTTCAAATGAAAAGAAAACATCCACACAAAGATACATTTCACATTTAAATAAGTATTTCCTCTGTCTTTATAAATATTTATTTACATTATTGATACCTAGAATATGCCTGATAATGGATATCTATATTCAAAAGAATGGTGACTTTCCTAATTCAATTATAACAGGTATGGGGATAATATTTATAATATACACGAAATATATGGGGGTTGAAGTAGAGGGTGAAAATACTTGGAGAAAAAGTTATTGTACCCACATATGTGATTATTCTATAGCGTTTAAATTATAAGCACTCATAAGGACAGGAAATAATATATCTAATTATTCTAAGGCAGTGTTAACAATGAGGTCATGGAAGGTAGGATATGAAGCTTTGGTATGTATATTAGGTAAGTTGTGATAAATGATACTTGAGGATATCAACGTATAGAGAGTGAAGATCTATTTAGATTCGTAGGAATGAGGATACACAGTGTCATATTTACATACATTATAAAAATGACCCATTGGTTTTATTCAAAGATTCAGAGTATTGTTACATTTATTATTTCAGAAAATATCTTTACAATTCTGATTTTTCTGTATGTTTGACAACTTATCTATTGTCTGTTTCAAAATTTTAATTTGAAACACGGACTTGGTGGGGGGGGAACCAAGGGCAACACACGTAACCTAAACATCTGTACCCCCATAATATGCTGAAATAAAAAAAAAAAAATAAAAAAAAAAAAATCTATGAAGCCAGTAGATACAGCAAAAAAACCATATACATTCATCATGTAAATATTCTGAGAATTATGAATTTCTATGCTAAATATTTTTGTTTACTTTTTATATTGTTTTATATTTGTGTTGCTATATTTTATTCTTTATTTTTTATTTGTACCTCATTTAGTTAAAACTAAATTGAAGATTTCAAAATTATATGTTTCAGTTTATGTTTATTGCTTAAAGTACTGTGATAAAAATTTATTAATTATTAATTCAGCAAGTAAACAAAAATGAAATTTTATTAGTGAAATCTCAGTAACTTATACTAAAGAGTACCTGGCAAAGTTCTGCTATCAAAAAATACAAAGAATGGATGATACTCTAAAACTTTCTGTGATAGCAAAGGGAACACTTTTGAAACTGTATCTCCTCATGGACTGTTTTGGAATCTCTTACCAAGATTTTTATAAAATGAGACAGATCCGTGGAGAGAATAACACATATATATTAAGAGTATCAGGAATTGTGCTAGGAATTTTCAAGCTTTGAGTATAGAGACTATATTTTATTAGCTTTATATTCCCATTATCTGGATTGGATGATCAAGTTGGTGCATTCTCTCTCTCTCTCTCTGTCCATACATACACATACACAAACACACATACACATGATAAAAAGATAAAACTGACTCACAAAAAATAATTATTTGATTTTCCCAAATCCTGAATGATTAAATGTAAATCCAAGTCTTTCTTTCCTTGAAATCCAAACAAACTTCCTTATATTGCAGTCCTAATGCTAGTTTTCAAGATAGGAATATCTTACTCTGTGTTCATATATAATTATCTAGAGTTGTGCTACCAATTATGAGTTGAGTTGTGTTTACAAAATAAATATTATTAAGAATATGGAGTGATGCCTCCAGAAGAAGAAGATGAATTTGTCATCTTAAATTATTTGAAATATGCTCTAAGATATTGTGGCTGAATAGATCCAATGCAGTTATATTAGTTTTTATTGAACTTGCTAAAAAGGAAGAAAGACAGAAGGTAATTTTCACACTAATAAAAGTCCCTCATATCTTCTTCTAATATATGACATATACTACATACTTGACGGAAGATTGCTGTTACAATCCTCTGATGACTCATGTCATCAAAGAAATTCATATTATCAAGAAGAACTAAAGGTATACATTTTATAAAATTAAATAATTGCTCTTTACCATATATTTTGCTAGTTATTCCTCAATTAAAATTCAGCATAATATTCTCACATTTGCACAGCTAAAATAAAATGACAGTAATAAAAAATAGTATAGACATTTGAAACACACAGGTACATGGTCCATTTTAAAAATTTTACAACTTATACTACATCTTAAAAAAGAAGTAATAAACAATTCATACCTTAGAAAATTGTGCATTTATCCATTTTGTGAATGTTTTCTTTTGAACATCTTCTCTTTCATCTAAAATGAAAAAAGAGAGAAAGTAATTTTAAATATAATTCATAGTTTATGATAAAAATATAATTTATTATGTGTTGGTGTTATTTTATATTTAGTATTTAATTCATTAATAAATGAAATCAAACATGAGAGATATTGTTATTGGGAATCCAAACTAAAATTATATCTGAAAATAAATAATATGGTCAAGCCTACAGTCATTGAAATAGTATATGAAGACTTTACAGAATGATAGTCTCATCTGAATAAATGGAATAGTATTTATTCTCTTGCAATAAATAGATACTGTAGTATAATTAAAAGAAACTATTGGCCAGGCGTGGTGGCTCATGCCTATAATCCTAGCACTCTGGGAGGTTGAGGCGAGTGGATCGTTTAAGCTCAGGAGTTCGAGACCGGCCTGAGCAAGAGCGAAATGCCCATCTCTACTAAAAATAGAAAAATTAGCTGGGAGTGGCTAATTTTTCACATGCCTAAAGTCCCAGCTACTCGTGAGGCTGAGGTAGGAAGATCAGTTTAGCCCAGGAGTTTGAGGTTGCTGTGAGCTAGGCTGAAGCCAGGGCACTCTAGCCCAGGCAACAGAGTGAGACACTATCTCAAAAAAAAAAAAA
>NW_012137414.1:4104802-4118869 GCF_000956105.1 Propithecus coquereli
AAAAAAAAAAAAAAAATAAGAAAAGAAACTATTAGTTGTCATTTACTATGAAAAACTATTACTGAGTCTTTCCTTATAACTACCCTCTAATATATGTAGAAATGATTATTCACTCCTTTGCAATACATACATGCTCGAACATGGGCCTGCTCCCTTTATAGGAGAGGATTCTTGATGATAAGGAGCATGGTTTAGTTTATCTTTGCTTCCCAGAACCTAGCATATTGTCTGCACAAATTAAGAGCTCAGAAAACATATTTGACAAATATGTGAATGCTTTAAGGGGGCGAGAGTCCACAACTCTAAAATTTCTAGTACTTCTTTTCACCTAAAAGTCAGAAGATTTCAAATAAAAATGTAAATGATACTCCTTGTGGCTTACATATAAATACTCAACGGAAAAATCCCCAAGGACTTATACCAAGGGATTAAGAGGAAAATATTATTAAGAAACAGCTTCATAGAATTCATGCTTCTAAAAATTCTCTTTCTTCCAAAGCTGGAAATTAGTATTGAGTCAAATGGACAGAAAAATCATCAATCTTGCTTTATTAAAATGTTTTCTTCCAAGCCAAATCCTATCTTTGAATTACTATAATCATATTAGCTAACATTCAATAAATGAAGGCACCTGAGAGATATTTAAAATTGATATATTTCATGTTGTGTTTACTTGGGTCAAAAGAACTATTATTGAAATACCCTGACAAAGTAACCTTATTTGCTCTCATATTATTTTTCAGTAGTAAATTTCCATTGCTTCTCTTAAAAACAGATGATATATAATAAATAATTAGTTTCTCATAATAAATATATGCATGCACTAAGATTATCTGTTTATCTTTAAGTCACTATATTAAGCTATAAGTAGATGCTTTAAACCAGTATGAGAAATAACAATGGATAAATAGATTTTAGATTTTTTTAGATGAAAAATTTTATTTAACATTACAAAATGCATTTTTCTTATTTAATTGTGTTATTCCCACAAGGTACTATGTATATGATCAATATCAGCATTATTTATATGGTAAAGAAAAAAAATATAGCTACAATATGGAGGAAGTATTTCCTTTGTTGAAAAGTATTAATAAATAAGAATAGATAGTAATAGTTTTCAAACCTGATCTAGTCACTTTTGAATCTTTTTACTTTTATAATTTTAATGCTATCCTTTTGGAAATAATAAATAAAAAACCAGAACATTTCAAATAGTCAAAATTTAACCATCAAATTTAACTGACTTGCCATACATAGGAAGACTGCTCTATTCATTTTTTATCAGTGATATATATTGTACACATATTCCTAAAATGAAATGATCTTATTTGCAATCCTTCTTATTTTTCCTATGTGTGTATGCATATCCTCTCTGTCAGAAAGCAGAGAGTAAATGTATCATTTGAAAGTACACATTCAGATGTCTTTGAAACATACCCAAAGACCTCTACCAAAAGCTCAATGGAAGGTCATTTGAAGAGATTCGATCCAGAGGATTTTAAGTGAAAAATGGGGAGTAAAACAATATTTTCATTCTTTTCAATTACATAGACAATGAGTAATTTTTAGACAGGCCTTGAAGGAAGCACAGAAACCTTGACATTATGTGCAAAATGTTATGTATCTACTTTTTAAATAGGACTAAAAATGTGAACTTCAACATATAAATGTCTTCACCAGTTGTCTTCCCTTACCTTTATGTCTTTAATACAAGGAAAATACATCTTCAATGAATTATCTGCTAATATTTTACCTTGGTACACTGGCATATATTTTCTTTAACATTATAACTATTAATATACTTAATATTGTTATTATAAAATATATAACAATTATTAGTGCCTTGCTGTTCATAAGGCTTTTTTACTTATGTGACCTCAATTAATCTATACATAATTTACTATTTTATACATAAAAAATACAAGCTGTGAAGGAATAAAGCTAGTGATAGAAATGAACTATAAGAATTCTAGAAGAAAATGTTGGAAAAACTCTTACAGACATTGACCTAGGCAAAGAATGTATGAAGAAGACCCCAAAGGCAATCACAGTAACAACAACAATAAACAAATAGGATCTGATCACATGAAAAAGCTTCTGCCCAGCCAAGGAAACTATCACGAGAGCAAACAGACAACCTATAGAATGGGAAAAAAAATATTCACATCTTACACATTTGATAAAGGGTTGATCTATACAGAACTCAGGAAAATCAGCAAGAAAAAAAAAAACAACAACCCTATCAAAAAGTGGGCAAAGGACATGAACAGAAACTTTCAAAAGAAGATAGACTATGGCCAAGAAACATACAAAAAAACGCTCAACATCTCTAATTATCAGGGAAATGCAAATCAAAACCACAATGAGATATCACTTATCTCCAGTGAGAATGGCCTTTATCAAAAAGGCCCAAAACAATAAATGTTTGTGTGGATGCAGAGAGATAGGAACACTCATGCATTGTTGGTGGGACTGCAAACTAGTATAACCTCTGTGGAAAGTAATATGGAGATACCTCAAAGAACTAAAAGTAGAACTACCATTTGATTCAGCAATCCCATTACTGGGCATCTACCCAAAGGAACAAAAGACATTCTACAAAAAAGACATCTGTACTAGAATGTTTATAGCCACACAATTCACAACTGTAAAGATGTGGAAACAACCCAAGTGCCCATCAGTACATGAGTGGATTAATAAAATGTGGTACATGTATACCATGGAGTTCTACTCAGCCACAAAAAAAATGGTGATCTAGCACCTCTTGTATTATCCTGGATAGAGCTGGAGCCCATTCTACTAAGTAAAGTATCCCAATAATGGAAAAACAAGCACTACATTTACTCACCATCAAATTGGTGTTAACTGACCAACACTTACGTGCACATATAGTAATAACATTCACCGGGTGTCGGGTAGATGGAAGTGGGGAGGAGGGGATGGGTATATTCACACCTAATGGGTACAGTGAGCACTGTCTGGGGGATGAGCACGCTTGAAGCTCTGACTCGGGTGGGGTAACGGCAATATATGCAACCTAAACATTTGTACCCCCATAATATGCTGAAATAAAAAAAAAATTAAAAAAGAAATGACTTGACATAGAATCTCTGAATGAAAGTCCATGACTTTTCACATTGTCCAGATATCTCTTGTCTACATTATAATTGGATAATTAATAGTATAAAATACCATAAGATAATTAGAGTCACAAAAGCAGAACATACTAACACCAATTCAAAACAACCATGAATTCAAAGCCTCTATTCTGAACAACTCACGAGGATTTCATGTATGTTGTAACCTATGTGAATGGCATGCTGTAATTTTATAATGCACACCATGCATATCTGGGTGAATACATCAAGAATTGAATATCGAACTTTTCTTATGATTCTGGATGATTTGGTTGTTAATATTTTAAATAATAATTCTCTTACATTTACTAATTTATATTTAGCGTTTCAATTTTTGTCATATATAACATCGTGGAAATCTTTTAACATGCAAAAATCAATCAAAATGTTCATGTCTATACATTATGATCCTTCATAAATATATATTTTACATATCCACAATAATATTCTTTCCTTTTTTACTTATTTTATCATAAATATATGGCTGTTCTTTCTTTTTGTTTGCTATTAGTGATTACACCATAATGATCATTTTCACGCATTCTCTTTCAGTTTCTGGTTTACAAATGCCTTAGGATAAATTTTTAGGTCAACCTTATGGAAACCTTTATGGTTTTTGCTAAATATTGTCATACTGCTTTCCCACTGGTCATACCTATGTTTACTGGTACCAGAAAGAATGATGTTAGGAACTTCTGTGTTATAATCTCAGTGGCAGGTATGCTGTTGACAAAAATTTTGTTTCTTTAGTCTTCTAAGGGATTGCTGCTTTGTTAGCTATAAGAGGATACTTGATGTTTGCTTTAATCTGAATTAATTTGATTACTAGTGAAGTAAACATGTTTCATGCATTTATTTATTCTGTATATTGCTACTTTTGTCAAAATACTTGCTTATATCCTCTGCTCATATATCTATTGAGTGCTTGATATTTTAAAATTAATTGGAATGAGATAATTATATATCAATTTTTCTTAAATATTTCAAATCATAGGCTCCATTTATTTGATTATGTGATAAAATAGTGAATCTTCTGTTGCAGAAAAATGCCTACACATACACATTTGTACACAGTTTCATGGAGTTCATTGACTTCCCTGTAGAAGATGCCTACTACCATAAAATCCAACTTAAGGATCACTATTGTGAGTTAAGCTACTTACTCTTAGGCAATGAATGAACATATTTTTCCAAATGGTCATATTCCTTTTAATTTTCATTTATTTTTATTATGCTAAAATTTCATATTTATATATTTGAAACTATACATTCCCATTGCTATTTCTGATATTGTTTAAAATTTGATAATTTTAAATATGACCAGTTGTATACCCATAGTTAAAGTTTCTATACACATACATCATACATATATACAAGTTGTTATAGAAATTATTTTCATATTTTTACAAGATTTATGTTACTGTAGACAGTCTATAACAAAACATATTAATGTGAAATCAGCAACAAAGTGGGTGAGAAAAGAATAAAGTGAAATCTGTTTTATTAGGAAGTGATTATATGCTCCAGTTTAGTGATTTCAAGTAGCACATATTCTATTTCATTTCCTCTAGGGTTTGTTTATAACTGATTTTATTTTACTAATAAAAATATGTATGGGCATATTAATATGGGAGGAAAAGAAGAATATCTCTCTTAGAAAAATTTACTTGAAAACTGTTCCCTGGAGATGTCAAGAAGTGAAGAACTGCTACTTCATAAATTGCCAAAAGTGACCAACATTTTATTTTATTCTCTCTATGGGGAAAATCCATATAAAATTAGCTTTCTATCATGACATAAAAATTGTATTTGCTCTCGGAATTCTTTAACCTCTTTGAATAAAGTTATTTTTATTCAGTGTATCTGGCCCTTTCTATTTTTTAAGATTAGTACAATAACCTTTTACCCTGTTATTAACTTTTATATTCCTGAGGCTCTCAGGAATATAAATGTGAGATATATTAAACTGCAATATTCATGATTCACAAGAGCAAGTAACTGCAGAAAAATGATATTGGACAAACTGAGAGAACATTAAATCAGGTGAACAGGCTTCCAGTCCTAGTGCAGGACTCATTAGAATAGTTACCTTAAAATTGCCGGGCCTCAATCTCTTTATCTGTGAAATGAGGATATTAATTGCTTTTTAACTCATGGAGCCATTATGAGCATAAAATGAAATTAATTATTTATACAAGAATTTATAAAATAATTGTTTACAGAATGCTTGCTATGTGCTGGTCACAGCAGTAGTTAATGAGAGTAAATATAAGACTCAAGTCTTTGGCAAAGTTCTCAGAGTAGTAGAAAATAGACATATCATAAATAAATATGGAATATTTTGTATGAACAAAGATACATATATTCAAAGTGTATTACAGGAGCACAGAATGAAATGTAGCCACATGGCTGTGAGGAAAGGTATTTTGGAGAAGGTGATGGCCAGGTTGAGTCCAGAAAGATAAGCAAAAGGAAAAAAAGGTGTGAAGAGAAAGATGAATCTCTCTAAGCAGATAGCAAGGGCAAAGGCAAGGAGATAACATACCAAAAGTACACCCTTCACTATGTACAGTTCCATTTTTTTTTTTTGGTGCTATAAAATGTGTACACAGGAGTGGTATGGGATGAAATCAAAAATAGAGTTGGAAGGGAGATGCTGGTGAATCTCCATGATATTACTCCTTCTCCACTATCACATAAGACAACATAAGTGAAAGCATTTAAAAACTGGAAAAAACAAACAACACAATTCTATGAACACAAAGAATTATCCTCATTACACAGAACAGTTATCCATAATGTGTGCCAGAAAAACATTTTTTAATATGATCTTTCTTTGGGTGCTAGTTAATACATTAATTGAAGATTCTCATCGCTTACGTGATACAGAAAATATATGTTTAGAAGTAAAAGGGAATATTAAAGTTGGTAACAGTTTAGAAATACATATAGTGAAAAAATACAAAGGAATATGAGTTTATCTTGCTTAAAGAAAGGACTATGAAGTAATATGGGAGAGCGATTAGGGTTAGTCTATTCTCCGCTTCCACCCAAAATGAGAAAAAACAAAATGAAAAATATGAAAGATTAATGGTAAACAACATTAGATAAGGTTATACGATACTTTGGAGCATTATGAAGGAAGGCCCCAAATTCAGGGCATATTTAGAAAATGGGTTTACCATGCTATTAATGTTACAAAATGGCAAGGCAGAGGAGAGGAGGTTAAAATGGAAAATGGTATGAAAAATACTTCCCATTAAATGTGAGTAATAGCCTTTGATCATAGGATTTTAGATTGCTAGGTCCTAAGGTGACATTAATGGTCATCTTATAATGAGGAGGTCTAAAATAATTAAACTCCCACACAAAGAACAGAAACACTTTTCATGTCAAAGAGGTTTCCTTATTTCCCTATTCACTCTACAATCAATACAATGCAGTTTTCAATGCTCCTCATCCTACAGCAGTTGTCCCTAAGAACATCCCCTACATCCTTTCTCATTTCCAAGATAGTCACCATCTGGATCAGAACTATAATCTCAGCACTCAGCATAGAATGTGTGACATAGTAGTGCTCAATAAAGATGTTTTAAATTAATGAAGACCAGATTTGCTTTTTAGTCCTTTTCTGACTTTTCTTCTATACAAATATTAATTCTATTAACCTGTAGTAGGCAGAATAATAGTCTCCACAAAGATGTCCAAATCCTAATCCCTGACACCTGTGAATAAATTATGTTACATGGCAAAATGGAATTACGGTTGCAGATGGAATTAGACTTGCTAATCAGCCAACTTTTGATAGGAAGATTATCCTGGATTATTTGGTGGGCAGAATGTAATCACAAGGGTCCTTAAAAGGCAGAATGGCAGCATGAGAGAGAGAATCAGAAATATAGCAGCATGAAAAGGACTTCGGCCAAGGGTGATGTTTTTGAAGATGTAGGAGAAAGACTATGAGCCAAAGAATACAGGCCTAAAAAGTGGAAAAGAGAAAGAAATCGATTCTCACCTGGAGCCTCCAAAAGGAACACAGCCCTGCTGACAGCTTGATTTTAGCCCAGTGAAGCTCATCAGATATCTGACCTACAGAACTGTTAGATAATAAATTTATATAGTTTTAAGCCACTAAATTCGTGGTAATTTTTATAGCAGCAATAAAATCTAATATATAACATTTTATCTTTAAGGCTATGAAGTGACAAATAAGTATTGGCACCTACTAGGTGTTAAAAATACAACCGTGAGAAAGATAATGTTCCTACCCTTGTGTCCTTATAGCTTAGTGAGAGAAGCAGAAACAAAAAAAGGGTATATAGATACAAATATACAGATAAGCTCCCCGATAAAGAAAATACAAATGGCTGGCCACAGTGGCTCGTGGCTCACACCTGTAATCCCAGCACTTTGGGAATCCGTGGCAGGAGGATCGCTTGAGGCCAGGAGTTGGAGACCAGCCTGAGCAAGAGCGAGACCCCCATCTGTACTAAAAATTGAAAAAAAATAGCCGAGTGTGGTGGTACATGCTTGCAGTCCCAGCTCCTCGAGAGATTGAAGCAGGAAGATCCCTTGAACCCAGAAGTTGGAGGTTGCAGTGAGCTATGATGACACCACTGCACTCTAGTCTGGGTGACAGAGCAAGACCCTGTCTCAAAAAAAAAAAAAAAAAAAAAGAAAAGGAACACACACTTCTGTAATAGCATATATTAAATGAAATAACTTGAAAAATCCAGGGCCTCCCCGATGAAGTGACATCTCAGCTGAGTTCTGAAAGTTAACTAAGATCAGTGAAGCAAACATGGTAAAAAAAGAGAATGACAGACAATAAAAAAAAAGCAGGTGAAACTGTAATGATGTGAGAGAAAGAGCATAGTCCTTTCATAGAACGGGAGAAAGGGGAGGAGGATAAAAGCAGCAAAGATGACTCTAGAAAAAATTGAAATTATCATCAATGAACTTATTGAAGAGCCTGAAAATTTAGCCAGAGGGCAGTTAGAAACCAAAGCAGAATTTTAAGCAGGAGAATGGCAATATTAGGTTTGGACTTTAGGAATAAGTTTCACAGTATGGAGAATATTTGGGGAGAGATAAGACTGAAAACAAGAAGACTGATTAGCTGATTACAGTTATAATCCATGTGAGAAGTGATGATGGCCTGTTCTAATGAATTGCATTGGAGCTGGAGAAAAGTAGATGTATGCAAGATATCTTTAATATGTGATATTGATAAGTACTAGTTATTAATTGTATGTACAGGGAGGAGAGTTGGGACAGAGATAGACAATGACAGTCCTCAGAGTGGAGTCTTGAGATGCCAGAAAGAAGAGGGCCCGGTTCTGTGTATATGGTGGGATGGGAAGCACTGGGGTTAGATAAAGTAGGCTGAAGCTCAAGAGACATATCTGCGCTGAAAATAAAGATTTGGAAGATACAAGTCAACAGGCATGTAGTAACTGAAACCTCTATAGTGAATGATATTACTAAGAAGAATATACAAGCTTTCTCATCTTCTGAAATATCACTGTCTCCTTTCAGCACAAAAGCTCCTTCCTAATCTGTTTTACTGATTTATTTGGCATGAACCCTGGAATTACTGGCATTCTCCAATGGTCCTATCCATCCTTTGTCTCTTCTTTTCTTGGTCTATTATGCTTATTCTTCTTAAACAAAGTGACTCCCCTCCCCAACCTCAATCACCACTGTATATTGATACTAATGATACCTAAATCTCTATTTTTCATCTTGAGTAATGCCCTGAGCTTCACACTTAGGAGAAAACTCCAGTTAATACCTCCATGTAGATATACTGCAGGTACCTTAACAATATCATTCATCTTCCCCAATAAATTCCCCTATCCTACTCCTCCTGTCAATTAATGGCATCACCATTCATCTACTGACCAAATAAGTAACTTTTCAGTCATTATACAAGTTTGAGAAATGATTGCCCTGAGGTTATAAGCCATTTAGAATGGCATATAAGGGACTTCACAATTTGACTCCAACATACTTTTCTAAATTTACTATCTATCAGGCCCGTTGACAGTCTCCTTAACTTGTAAGGACCTACCAAGTCTACACTAGTTTCATAAGACAAATTTTTCCATTTATAAGCCACACTCTTTCTTGCTTTAGTCTTTTGTTCCTGCATTCCCTAGAATGTGACTTGAGAACTCTCAACATAAGGATCTAGTTCGAGTGTAAGGGTTTTCACAATCACACTTACCCCTTGGCAGAGCTCATCAATCAATCCTTCTGATATATACATACATGTTAGACATTTTTACACACACACATAAATAACTGTACTTATGTGTACAGAAATACTTTAACTGTATATATATATGTGTGTGTGTGCATGTGTGTGTGCACACACACATAGACATAAATATACTTTACTTTCTTCCAAGAGTGCAGCCCAAATCACACCCATCACCCCCTAAATGTGACTATATTTAGATGAGAGTATTACTATGTCATTGTAACTCCTGGCACCCAACATTGTGTATTCAAGCAGAAATAGGTACTTGGTAAGGGTTTCTAGAACAAATCAAACTATGAACCAATACTGTAATTAGATCTCAGATCTAAGTCCTAGCCCAGTGCTCTTTCCCTCCACTTCATCATACTGCTCAAATTACTCTGTTAATTATAAACTTTCTTTCTTAATCATCAATTCATTTCCTAAAATATTCATTGAGCACCCATTAGTTATAAAATTACTTTTCAATATCTTCCCCCAAAATCTGGCTTTGGGACTGAAGTACTGCTACTTATTTTCATCACTATAAGGAATGAAAAATTGAGCTAGAGAATATTTTGTGCAAACAATCTGCCTTGATTTCTCTGTGTGAATTACACTCTGTATGATGATGTAATTGCCCTTTACTTCATGTTTCATGACTGTCATGGCTCCTGACACAATGTAAAATGCTATGGATGACCTGTCTGACCCTTTGCCTTCCCTGCAAATGCTACTTCTTTCTAAGGTGGTTCAATTGCTTTTTATTGTAGGTTGTTGATAGACCTAGAAAACAATTTGGAAAGCTGTGTCAACTCATATTGAAAAAAATTTCCCTCCCAGTCGCTGCCACTTAATCATAGAATTTATGCTATATTAGCAAATTGAAGTTAACACCAAAAACTTACATAATCACACAATTGCATATTCATACAAACCACAATGGTATATATATTGAAAACATAGCATAAGAATTTGTAGAAATAATTTTATGTATAGTCATTAAAGTTGCCATTAAGTAGGACATTATAACATTGAGGTAGAAGGAACGTATTAGAATGGAAGACAGATGAGAACCCCTAAATTGTATGAAAAGGTGCTAGGTGGCCTAAGCTGGAAAAACAGAGTGCCATGCTGCAGATGGTGCAAATGGTTCATTTTTGTTCTCTTAAAATTGCATGTATTAGATACACTATGGGTAAGTGGTTTGATACATTCATTCCAGAGTCAAATAGCCAGGGTTCCAACTCTAGCTCCACTTCTCACTGGCTATATGGCTTTGGGTAATTATTTAAGCTCTCTGTGTCTCACTGTCTCCATCTGTATCATGGGAATATAATGAGGGTACTACAGAATTGGGAATATTAATGCTAAATGTAATACACATATGGTACATATTAATATTGAAAAACTTAAAGAAAAATAATGAGAGAAAACCTATAAACCTTTACTTGTAAATATATCACAACTTCCTGTGGGCCTTCTGCATAAATTGAATTATCTTGTAAGATAGACACAATTACTAGGTGGCAGGCATGTTAATGATTGGTAGGATTTTTATAGTATTTATATATGCATAAAATGTTCTTGATTTGAAAGATAAAAACAAATTATGAAATGGTATTAGTATAAATTACACCTCCTCATGTCCAAAAGAATGAAATCTGCTTTAGTAATAATAGGAGTAATGAATATTTCTGTGGTACATTATAATTTAGAAAGTAATTTCAAATATCTCATATTGTTTAAACATGAATATGTAGGTGTAGGCTTGTTAGGGGTAAAAATAAGTTATTAATTAGTATGCAGACTTAAAATATACTTTGGTAGTGTGTCATAAGAAGGATCACTTATTTTTGTTAAAATAATAATCATGGACTAATTACAACAGCATATATCAAAATAAGGTCAAGGTCTCTGACATAATTTGGTGGTGAAATTTAATACTTGGAGACTGTTGGCAATATTGCTAACTAGATGTCTGTTTCCATACCTCAGCCCAGTTAAATTTACATTTCAAATATGCAATTTCTCCACTGAAAATTTTTAAAAATACATTATGTGTATATATTTATCTATTTTAATGGATTGTAAAATAGTTCTTTGAAAATAAAAAGGAAAACAATCAGCCGAAAGTTCACAACAACCATTTCCAAATGTCTTGCTAATGAGATGCTTTAGAAACAGACAAATGGTCAAACACAGGGCCCTTTTTATGGTGTATTATAAAGGAATATTTAAATCATAAGATGTATTTTCTCAACTTGCACTAAGGAGTAAAGGTTAAGAAAATGGTATAGTTGATGTGGATAACGCCTCATGCCTTATTTTCCTGGGCCAACTCAGTTGAACTGTAACTGTGGTGAACAAATTCTGTTGATGCTGAAGATTTCTCAGCACACACATCCGCATCTCTGCTTCTTTGCATTAAGGCTTTATCCAGTTTAGGAGAGTTTAGTAAGCCCATCTGCATGGCAGCCCAGAAGTGCCAGAGATTTAGTTCTCTCAGGGGCAGTCTTTAATAAATGAGGGACAGAAGTCCATGGATTAAAAAATCCAGTGGAACAATTGCTAAGCATGTTCTGTAATGCTCCTCAAGGGTTCTATGGGATATTAAACTCAGAATAGTTCACCTTTATTGTCTGTTCTCCCTATGTGGAATATGGACCTACATTTCCTGACTTCATCAATACATCCTTTGGTAAGTCCCTTAAGCCGTGCCAAACCTCAGATTTCCAGTCTGAAAAGTGGAAATAGTCACAGTAACAACTTCCTAGTTTTATTTGTATGCCGTATCCTGTAATCATCAAGTGTAGTATTGAGCAAGGACTTAGTACAGAATGTGTGGCAATATAGATTATTATTCCTAATTATATATTTACTTGCATTAAAAGTTTGTGGACAGGTTGGTACATTTCATTATTTGCTCATAATTCTTTCTTATTCCCACTTGCCATGGCTCACCATGGGTGAATTTTACTTCCCATTCACTATTGTGGCCTTGGTCATGTGACTTGCCTTGACCATTGGAACATGGCCAGGTGGGAGAGTGTGCCAGTTCTGAGCTAGAGACTTAAAAATCATGAAGTGTTTTCACTCTTCTTCGCTCTTTATTCCTTTGCCAGTGGAAGAACATGCTTCCAGTAGCCTTTGTTCCCAAAAGGAGAGACGTGTGGTGCAGACCTGAACTCGATATGTAATTGAAGCAGACAGATGAACAAAAATTAAGTATTTTTTCTTGTAAGTCACTGAGATTTGGATTTTTTTTACACAGCACGGTCCTATGATAAAACTTACTCATATAGCAGGTAAATAGTAAATGTGTCTTATAGAGTAAAATTCAATAATAATGAAATGTATATTGTTTCTTAATTTAAAAATAAGGGGCTTATATTCCATTATTTAAATTTAAAATAAACTGAATTATGGGTTTTAAATAAAGTATTAAAAGCTTTCTAAAATCATCTATTTAGAATGTATTCTCTTTTGTATCTTGGTCTTTCTCCTTACCATATCATTCAGAATTTAAACATTAAAACAAGCATAGTTTTCTTACACATGGCCAAATATTAGCATAGATGAGGATCAATCTAGAAAACAACTTAAGTGCAGAGTAAATTCTAAGAAAATTCAGTGAGTTATTGTAATAGCAATAGTCAGTCCTGAGACTGCTCATTTATACCTTGTGCCAAGCACTGAAAGCACTTAAAACAGATATAAATTTTGGGAGTGATCATTCATTCCCTCTTCACCAAATATGGATGTCTTAAGCAAGTGTTTATGAAAGATCAAGCAACAAAGTACAAACAGGAATAAGGGCCAAACATTTTTCCAGCATAAACAGGGGAAATTTTGCAGTAAATGAAAGACCATTAGAGTCAGTCTTTCGGGAAAGAGTTTGGAAAATTATTACTGAGAACACAAAAGAAGTCTTGTGAGCTAATCAAAGGAGGAGACAGTTTTGAGAGTTAATCAGGTGGCAGTGCTAATAGATGATCCAAGTGGCAGAGCAAAGAAAGTCCAGAGTCACACAATCAATTTTTATTCAGCTTGAGTTGCTAGTACTGATGACAAGTGGTTAACGACAGCTTCTTCAAAGATTCTTAATTAGAGATTTCTCTTTTTTTTCAAGGTATTACACCACTGGATAAAAAGGGTATTTCTTTTCTAAGATTTGTGACAGGACTGCATTGAGAATACTTCCCTCAGTATACAATGCCAATGGATGAGTTCTATCTATATCTTGACTTACTAATATTTTAATAGATGTGAATTTAGGTTAGCATATAAATTAACTCATTTTCAAAAGCTCCCAAATTAACCACATTGTTTACATTTAGGTGTAATTGAGTTGAACTTGTAGAGGAAAATACAAACTATAATTACAAAAGATTTAAAAATTGCTGTGAAAATCTGTATTCTTTTCACATAACATAAAACAAGCAGTAGAATAATTTGAGGTTTTAAGGGAATTTGCTGAGTCAAAAAGAGCATATTAAAATATAGTTTTATTCATTTTATCTTTACAAATTCTAAATTCTAATAATTTTTTTTTTGAGACAGAGTCTCGCTCTGCTGCCAGGGCTAGAGTGCCATGGCATCAGCCTAGGTCACAGCAACCTCAAATTCCTGGAGTCAAGCGATCCTTCTGCCTCAGCCTCCTGAGTAGCTGGGACTACAGGCATG
>NW_012137414.1:4120141-4123215 GCF_000956105.1 Propithecus coquereli
TTTTTTTTTTTTTTTTTTTTTTTTTTTTTGTAGGAGACAGTTTAGAATCCTTGTTCTGCACATATGCTCTGGAGCCATATTGTCAAGAAGTCCAGCTTTCCTACTTATTAGTTGGGTTCTCTTGCTTTATTTAAATAATTTCTCTCTCCTTTAGTTTCCACATATGTAAAATAGGTACAAAAATAATAAGCTGTCTCATAGCGTCATTGTGAGGATTAAATGATCCATTATCTTTAAAGGGCAAAGAGGGTGTCTGGCCCAAAATAAGTTATCAATGTTGTTATTCTTAGCCTAAGACCTATGGGCTTTTAGTAATAATACGACTATGGAAAAAAACCCTGAAATTTTAAGCAAAATTTTGTGAGTATGTGTATATGAGAGTTGGCAGCCCTCAATAGATTCTAAAAGGGCTTCATGGTTTGAAAAATGTTGGAAGAAAAATAAAGACATTATTCTGGCTCTTATGGATATTAATGATCCATGTTTTACTTTTTTCAAGAACAGAGGCATTAACTGCAGTAGGCCTACTTGTATTATTTTTCCTCACTCTATCGTGTTTTTTTTTTCAGGGTTTATTTAAGAGGTGTTCTGCTCTTTGTCTCTGTTGCTAATATATCATTATTTTTATGGATCTACACACAGTAACTGGTGTTCAAAAGAAGCATAGATATACAGGCTTCAGCTATGCCAGAGAAAGCCAAGAATTTTTATCTAGCCTAGGAAATAAATAGCGGGCTTTCTTCATATTCCCTTAGATATTACTCTTCAACCATCTAGGGTTAGGCACTTTTTATAAGTTTCTTATGCTTCAACCCATTTTGTTGCAAAGTCCCTTCTGAAACAAGCCTGAGTCTAGCTTTTTTTCTGTGATATCTTTTGATGCTAAGTATTGACATAATGCAGTATGGTAATTGAGACTAAGAAAGATTTGTTTAACTGTTTCAGACATGTTATGCATCAATCAAATATATATATTTTAATGCACACTTTTTAGTTAGAACAGCCCACATCATGAAGGAATCATTCAAATGAGGAATTGATCATTCTTACAGGATATAAAAAAGCACCATGCCATACAAGAAACCAATAATTCCCCTCTGCATAGATACGGTGAACTCACAACTTGGAAACCAGTACTTTCAACATACAGTATGAAAGTGTCTGAAAATAACAAACTCTCAGAAGAGATTGGTAGAAAGAACTACTAAAACAATTTTAAAAGAACGGTATTGACTGGTAAAGTAATATGAAAAGAGAAAAGGTGGATACTAACTTAAGTACTAAATTTAGACTAGCATTCATTGATTGGGAAATTAATATTCGAGATAAAGAAAAGTAATCTGAATGGAGGTCTTTCATTGTCTGAGTAGCTTAGCTGAGGAGTCAAAATAAAACAAATAGATATAATTAATATTCTGTTTTAGGATATAGTTGAATAAAGAGAAAGAGAGATGCATTATTCACCCTGATGTTTAATAAAATGTCAAGGTCAATTAATTCACAAATTCTGTTTATTATTGAAATTTTATGAAATAGAGAAAAAATGGGTATTAAAAGCTCTATGATTTAAGTTTTGATATATTTCCATTGCATTATTCCTTACATAATAGCAATTGCATTGCATAAGTATTTGCGTGACCTGCTTTCTTAATTTAGAATAATAACTGGGTCTTCCACTGTTGTTAAAACACAATTTAAATACATATATGTATTGTATTTTATGGTCCCATGAAAATTACTATTCTGCCTCTTGTGGAAATCTTGAAAAATGGTCTCATAATTTTTGATATTAAAATAATGACATTACTACTATCTATATAAATAAAGCCTCTACACAAATTTGGGGTTATTATATCAGGAAAGATTCTCAGAAATAAGGTTAATGGATCCAAGTAAATAATCATTTCTGTGATTTTTGTCACATATTTTCAAATTACTTCTCAAACATTCTATATAAAATCACATTTCTAACAATAATGGATAAACATGTCTATGATGTTGCACTGTGGCCTACAGTGAATAGGTTAAATAGAAATTTAATTAAATATAATTCACATATGTCTATGTGTATATCTACCTGTCTTTATATGAATGTGTATATATATGTGTATGTGTTTGTGTGTGTGTGCATGCGTGTGTATTTAAAGATATCCCAAGAATTTAGACTTGGGACTTAGAGTTGAGTCAGGCTCTCCCAGAATGCTTTAACTGTGAGATATAAATAGAAGGGAATGTTGGCAATCATGTTCTGCCATGTGAGGAACAGGGGAAGCCAATCTGCAGTAAAAAAAGATTGTGCAGAGAGAAGGAGATGTGACAGAGAATCCTGGAAGCTTTTGATTGCCTGGTTTTAGCATTTTCCTGAGGCGCACTGCAGTTTGCCTTTGCCTTCCTTGAGAAACATTTTAATCCTTAGAATAAATTTATCCTTTAGCATAAATTCCACTCTTGGCAAAGCTGGTTCAAATTGAGTATAGGTTACTTGCAACCAAGTGTCCTAATTAATATAATACTCAAGTAATAAATAGGGTTTACTGCTTAACAGGGGAATTGGTTTTATTTCATATAATTTTTCTATCTCATTCTGATAGGAATGTATTCTCCTTCCTCTTATAAGGCTGTGATGCTCTATCTGCAAACTCAAGTGGAAAAATATCTCTTAACCTGAAATCACACAGAAAAAACTGATGCCATTTCTAGAACTTAATTGGTATTTATCTGCCATAAACACATGAAGCTGTTTTGGTTTGTTCAGTTATCCTTGTCTACATAGGGCCATTTAAACTCAAATTGGAATTGTCTCTGGGTTACCATCAGTGATAATAAGAACTTCCAATTCATGCCAATTATAACAATTCACAAACACAGACAGGGGTGACCAAGGAATCCAACCCGAACCTTCTGTTTAGTTTCATTAGACCTAGACTTAATGAGAAAAAACATCATTAGCACTGAAAAACTTGTAAGCCTTGTTGAGTTTCTTGCTGAAATTTAAATTATACTGATTGTGTCAGTGGTAGAAACTGTGGCAAAGAATGAAATGAATATTTAATTTAGTAAGGTATATATAAAAA
>NW_012137414.1:4123265-4124081 GCF_000956105.1 Propithecus coquereli
AGATGGGGTCTCGCTCTTGCTCAGGCTGGTCTCGAACTCCTGAGCTCAAATCAAACAATCCGCCCGCCTCAGCCTCTCAGAGTGCTAGGATTACAGGCGTGAGCCACCGCGCCCGGCCCTAAATTCTAATCATTACAAAAGACTTTCTTAAATCAATCTGACAAATCGCTTTCCTCTATAGCCAATGTATAAAGTTTAAATATATGTACATATGTATTCATGTTATGTTCATACATATATATTTCTGTATTATATATACATTTCATACATATACATCTATATATAAAATTCATGTGTATTTAAATATGATTTTATATTATCATATGTAGATTTGCATGAATTAAAACAAATTGTAAACATTTCTTTTTGATTAGAGAACATTTGAATGATTATAAAGTAGAAGGTCTGGAATTTCCAAAGTTTGTAAATTGAAGACACTAGAATTTCCCAATTTTAAGATTGCTTTGATCACGTTAAGTGCCTACTAAACAGATAATAAAGGAATGACTTTCCTGAGTTACAGTAATATAGAGGTTTTAGCTCTCAACCAGTATACCTGTGTTTGAATGGTAGCTCTGCTACTTATTAACCATGTACCTCAGTTTCTTCACTTATAAAATAATAACAATAATATTGAATCAGCTTTCTCATGAGTTTTGGATGATTATTCCCACTTGAACCCTGGCTCTAACATTAACTTGTTCTATGGACTTCAGGTAATCATTTAATTATCTGGAGCTCAATTTCCACAACTTAAGAAATGAGCTTGGAAAAGATAATCTCTATATGTTTCTTCAAATCTAATACTCTGATTCT
>NW_012137414.1:4128041-4131556 GCF_000956105.1 Propithecus coquereli
CATATTTGAAACTCGGACTTGGAGGGGGGCAAGGGCAACATATGTAACCTAAACATCTGTACCCCCATAATATACTGAAATAAAAAAAAAAGATATATGTATTTAAAGATGGTCTCCCTTTAACTCTGCTAGACAACAAAATTTCAAATGTAAAATGGTAGGCGGGAAGGGGGGATGGAAAATTAGCTATTGGGTATGATGTACACTGTCGGGCAATGGTTACACTAAAAGCCCAGACTTCAATAGTACAGAGTATATCTATGTAACAAAACTGCACTTGTACCCCCTAAATCTATTTTGTAAAAAAATGCAAAATGCGAAGGGCAACTAAATATCAAAATATGAATATATCTTAGTATTTTGTTTAATCTTTCTATTGTTAAAAAAACCTATAATCCTCCCTTTTATTTTACATTCCAACATAACGAGGGTATCTGAAATTTCACATTTCAATATCCCTATGGTTCGCCATAGATGACAAATACAAATGTACGCATGAAATTGTAACTTTATCTTTTCAGTTAATTTTTAGTTACAGCTTATCACTTTGTATAAGTGAAAACCTCCAACAATCTCATACGCATCATTATAAGGACATGAAAAGGATTAAGAAATAAGTTTGAGTGAGTGCATAGAATGTTAAAAGTTCCTCTGCAGCTGATATGAATGGAAATAACTATCATTAATATAAACTCAATAAGAAAGAAAATAAATAAATGCCTGACTTTATTTTCTCCTTAGTAACATTTTTGGTCCTTTGTGCTTAATGCTGTTTGGTCTTGAGTTTGGCGAGGGTAGACATTTCACTGCCCATGGGTCATTCTTGTTATCTTGGCTCCCAACTCAAATGTGAGATGAATGTTTCAACCCACCTGCCTTGATGGGTTCAAGTGTTGGCGTGAGCATCTCTGAAGTCATGTGATTGAAAATGAATTATATCACTGTGGATATGTGACTTTGGATAGGAAAAAAAATTTTTTAAATGGGGAGAATAAATATTTTCCCCCAATTTTATGGTAAAGTACTAAATGACAAAAACATTTAAGGCTTCCTAAGACTATTTTGAGCTATACCCACATATTACAGGGGATTCATATTTCTCTTCTCTGTTGTTAGAATTATCATGGGTAAAAATTTTTAAGAAGTATCTCAATCATTCATAAAAGTGTGAATACTCTAACATTTAAATGTTTCAATAAGATATAAAATTTTGGAGCCTTTCCTCCATGTTTCAACTTCAAAAGTGGAATTCAGTTAGAACTCCCTGGTGACTCTACACTTGAGAATGTGTTATCAGTCAAAATCACACTCCTCTTCTTATCCTTTTGCCCATCCTACTGCCCTCCTCCGCACCACCACCATAAAAATGTCAGGAGAGCAGGTTCAGAACTTTTGAATACAACTTTGGAAAATGTTCCAAATCTTAGTTTCAACATCACAAATCAGATTTCACAAATGGATCCTGAGCACACAAAATGCTTTTGAGTCACCTTTTGTCTTCTTCTTTGAATTAAAAGTTTTGAAAGATAATGGATAGCGTGATTTTCAACTTTTCATCCCCACATTTCCTTCCAAGTGTGTGACTCACAGACAATAGGTCCTCGATACATTTTTATTAAATTCAATTGGTGAAATATCACTTTCTCAATTCAACCTTTCTCAATAGAAATAAGTATATTTATTTTTTCCATATAATGTAAGGTTACTGTAATTGTTAACATGTTGAATGTGGATATCGCAAGTGGGTAAAACACTTTTGGGCTTTTCATCATTATCAAGTCCCCTTCTGCTTAGGATGTGCAATGCTATATAAGAATGTTGTTCTTCCCAATAAGAAAAAGATAGATAATTGATAAAAGCATACTGTCTGAGCCAATTATACAGTTTCAGCCACAAGGCAACATGGTGAGCTGAACTGCTACTAATCCCCTTCAAGGAGAGACTGGACACATGAATCATTTTACCTCTGGCAGAGAACTGGAGGAAGAAGTATTCACCATAGGAGCATGAAAAGAAAATGGCTCCAATTGTAACACATTCTTAAAAGTCAGGTTGTGAGCTGGTTTGACGTTTCAGAATCCTTGGAAATGCAGACTTAAAGAGTCTGCACTCACTCTGGAATTCTTTTCCATAGGCCTCTATTGGGAACTTGCAAAAAAGATTACGAGTAGGCCAGAAGATTGGAGAAAGCCCCCCTCAGTGATGCACAGGGATGAAATCAAATCCATTTTCCCAGATCCTTCTCTTCTAAAGAGTAAAAGACTTAAGCCACTGAAGGAAAAACACAAAACTCTACCACCACTGGGTCTAGGCAAAGATCAGTTTTTCAGGGGGGTGTGGGAGGATAGAAGCCTCTTGGAGATGGGCAGGATATCCTCTTCTGGAGAGGGACATGGTATTCTCTTGGGCTCAGGATCCTGCACTGATAAAGGCAGAGTGGTCTTTTACCACTGGGGTAGAGGCAGTCATACAATTCCTACTGAAAGCTGAAGACGTAACAGGAAGACAGAAATCAAATTAGCACCCGAGGCACCGCACTAAGCACAGGATAAGAGCAGCCCATCACTGGAGGTCTTTGAAGTCTGTGGTGTTCTGAAGGTTGCTGTAGCAAAAACAAAACCCCCAAACCAGCTCAATACTAACTCCACTGACTCAAACCCCATAACAGTATGACAGAAGAGCTGTGCCTATTTCCAGGATTAAATATACTTGCCTCATTCTTTATTTTTCTTCTATACACAACATCTAACGTTCACTTTAAAAAAAAAAAAAGATGTGCAAAACCTGTAAGTGGAAAACTACAAAACATTGCTGAGAAAAAATTTAAATACCTAAGTAAGTGGAGAGATATACCATGTTCATGGATCAGAAGACACAGTATTGTTAAGGTGCCAAGTCCTCCCAAGTTCACCATTAGATTCTGCACAAATCCAGTCAAACATTGCAGCATTATTTTTTTGTAGAAACGGACAAGTCGGTTCTAAAATGTATTGAAATGCAAAAGACCTAGAATAGCTAAAGTAACTTTGCATAAGAAGAACAAAGTTGGAGGACTAATACTATCTGAACTCAAGTTTTATTAAAAAACTGCTGTAATCAAGATAGTATTGGATTTGCATAAACTTTAAACTGGCATATTAATGAATGGAAACATATAGAGAGTCCAGAAATAGATTCACACATATACGGTCAATTAATTCTCAACGAGGTCGCTTCATGAAGGAAAGGACAATCACAACAAATGGATCACTCTCCACTCTTACCTCACTCTACAATCCTGCTGGAATCTGACCCCTCATGTGCAAGACCAAAACCTAGGAAAAAGCAGAATGCTATATCCACAGTAGTTACTATTCATGAGCAAGGAAATAAAAAGATATTTAGTGGCATGTGGTTTCAGAAACCTGTATAAACTACAGGGAAAAAATTACTTGAGAAACTTCTTAAGTCCAGTACAAAGCGGAATCAGTAGAAGGGTCTTGTTTTGTAGAACAAAAAGTAG
This sequence comes from Propithecus coquereli, assembly GCF_000956105.1. NCBI lineage: Eukaryota > Metazoa > Chordata > Mammalia > Primates > Indriidae > Propithecus > Propithecus coquereli. Next base: position 4,131,544 of record NW_012137414.1, read on the forward strand.
CATCAAGACCAAG
>NW_012137414.1:4131606-4140200 GCF_000956105.1 Propithecus coquereli
ATTATAGATAGCATTATAGAAATTATTTGTCAATGTTCACACTTGAGTACTCAATCTTTGATGGAAGACATGACACTGTAATTATTTATTATAAGAACTTCATATGTGATACATGCTTTATATGTGTAGCTGCCTGCAAGGTAGATATTTTTCCCCTAAACCCACCCCACCATACAGATGAGAAAATTGCAGCTAAAAAATTCTAGTTATTTGTTCAAGATTAGACAGCTGGTGAGTGTAAGTTTCTCTGACTACAAAGTTTTTGTTCTTTCCATTACACCTCTGTGCCTCTCATACTACAAAATTAAAATAAATGAATCTGCCACTCCGAATGGTCCATTTTTCTAGAGAAAGAGAACTATTCTAATTGTAACAATCTCTGCTGTATAACTAGAAAATGAAATAGAAGTTGGGCTTCAAAGTAAATTGGAAGGCTCTGTCTAAAAAAATGCAAAATTATGAGGCATATTTCTCTGTCAACAGCCTAAGATTATTGAGTCTACCTCTTTTGTCATATTTTCAATATATAATTCCTGTTCAAACTTTCTATTTTACTATATCATTTCAAATTTCATTGATATTCCTAAAATGCAACACAAAAGAGAAGTAGATAATTTCAGCAATTCCAATATGTAGCCTTCTATAGAGTGGATGAATCCTTTTCACCATAATGCATAAATCCCCCAGTGGTCCTTTTATTTTTTTCCATCATTCTGGATTGGTGGATGAGATGGAATTTTCAGGATGGGAAAACTGAATCTCAACACAAAAATGAAAATCATCAAAAGCTAAAAAAGTAACAAAGTTAATGATCACACCCATAAGTGCTACTGATTTATCAAACTCATTTAAGAAATTCAGAGGAGAAAGTTCCCGAGTTCCTGAAAGTAAATGAAAGATAAATGTTTGCTAAATGCATTCAGCTTGCTGCTTTAATTATTTGAGTTTTGGAGGTGGTATTGTTTTTGCTATTGTTTGTGTTCTTCTGCATTCTTCTTTTGCTGTCAAGGTGTTACTCATGCTATGAGTTATCTGAAGTTTACATTAATTATCAAATTTCTTGCACTATTCCGCCTCTGAACCACACAATTTGATGGAGCTCAGGACTCATTCAAGACTCAGGCAAGCATCCTTAGTACCCAGAACCACCACACAGCACATACGCATGCATGATTCTGTAACTGTTTTATGGAACATCTATGAATTTACTTGGAGCCATACCCTGGGGAGTCAATAAACAGTGGTCAACAAAAACTGTTCAACTGTATTTATAATCAGAAGCTATAAAAACAGTTACAGATTCTTTTTTAATTTGAAGCTTATTATTCTTTGGCACAACCCACAGCTCCCATTAGAATCATTAAAACATATGCAAGGGTCATAACAAATGAAAGGAAAAATGTGATCATGACAAAAGGCTGCCAGAGTAACAGGGGTGACAAATGTGGGGACATTTTAGAACTCCCAAATTCCCACTTCAATAAAATAATATATAAAAAAACTTTCTTAGTAGCTTTGACTGTAAGCGCCATTGAATCTATTTCTTAAAATTCTCAAGAAGGTTTCACGGAATCATTACAGGTTCATACAACCAACCAAATCAAATGTGACCCGATCCTTTTAGAATAACTACTAAAGTACCCAATATTTCCAGTATTCTAGGTACCTCAGGTACTTATCAGGGTTATAAAGGAATAATCCATTTTCTGCCTTTCTTTCCTACTCTTTAAGGAGAACACATGCACACAGGCATGTAAGCAAGCATGCCTGTACAACCACACTCTACCACAACACAAACTTTAAAGCTATGGGAAAAATCAGTAGAAAACAGATAATTTTTGACAAAACTAGAATATTTCTTTATTTTTAGCCTACAAAAACAATCTACTCTTTTTTATTTATTTCAAAATACTAAGGGGGTACAAGTGTTTTTGTTACGTGAGTGAATTGTATAATGCTGAAGTCAGGGCTTTTAGTGTGCCCGTCACCAGAATAGTGTTCATTGTACCCAACAGGTATATGTTTGTCTCTCACCAACTCTTTAAATGTGCAGATATGATTAGGGGATTAGAATTTCTTAGTTTACACATGCAGAGTAGCGAAAAAATAGATTAGGCTGAACTCCTACAATTGGTGATGGTGGACAATGGTCTCTCTCTCTCTTTTCACCCTCTCTCCCAGGGGTGAATGTACAGTGGTCAACAAAAACTGTTTAAACTCCATTAATAATTAGAAACCATAAAAACACTTATAGATTATTCTTTAATTTGAAACTTATTATTCTCCCTCTCTCCCTCTTACCTTTGCCCTCTCCCTCTGTCCCCTGCCCAGCTAATTTAAATCTTCTACAGGAGGAAGGTGCTTCACTAGCCGGGAGGAGTGGGAGGAGAGACAACAATAGGAATAGAACCCCTTTATAGGTATTGGTACAGACCAATCTGCTTCTAGCCAGCCAATTTAATTTCATATTTATGATTGTTAAAAGAAAGAGAGGAGGGGATGGGGCCAATTGACAAAAGCAAGCCCCAGCAGCTCTAGTTAACTGTGAACTGAACAGATAAGATGCACATTGACTTAGATCGGGGAATAATTTATGTGTTGGTTTATGAAATGACTGCTACATATTGCCTTCTCACCTGACAATGGAGTATAGAAGATGGGGACAAAAATAAGAGCAATTCCAAGGAAATACGTTCTGCCCAAATGCTAATTCAGAAGAGTTCTGAAAAGGGAGATTCAAGAGAATGCTAACCATGGATTCTAGGCCACCCTTAAACAATCCAGAGCTGAAGAGCTGTTTTCAGAGATAAATTTATTCTGTGTTCAATGTTTCTTGACCTACTTCTCATAAGGAAAAATCAGCCTGAAAAACAAAGGGAATTTATTTTTCTCTTTAGCTTGAAATTTACTTTAAGATAAAACACATTAATTGTATAAAAATATATCTTATTAGGTGTGTATAAAACAGGTCCAAGAGGATTTGCAGTGACATATTTCATAAGTTGTACTATGCATGAATATAAAAAATGTAAAACTAAAGGATAGTTAGTAAAAGGCAGTGCAGTCCTCAACAAGGGAGTAATTGGTGATATGCTAAAGAAGAGGGGGTGGGGAAAAGCCTTCTTATTAGGAGAATGTGAAGAAGAGAACTCATATTTTTGAGGATATATTATATCCCTGATCCTGTATTCTGCATTTAATCCTCACAGCTAGACTGAGAACAAAAATCAGACATTTTGTTTCTAGTTTACAAATTGGAAACCTGATGCATATGATTTTATTAGCTGCCTATGATCACAATGCACAAACACATGCACACATATCATTTTGTGAGATTATAGCCATGGTGTTAAGTTCATCGTTGGCAAATAAGGTAGGTACTAAATCCTTAGTGCCTTATGGTTGCTCAGAAATGCAGAACTTTTAAGTTATAAAACCAACTTTTGATACCACTGACTGAGGTTAATATTTTTTGAGTGTAAGTGAACAAAGATTCTGGCCTAAACAACAGATGTAGAAGACCACTGCTTATAACTTTTTACCAGCTCTCACTGCCTATCAATGTGAGATGAAGAGGGAGAAGTTGAGAGAGTTATAGATAAGTGAGAGTTGGAAGCTGTGTGGAGAGGACCCTGAACTCTCCCCCTTCCCATATACACAGCCTTTCAAATTCATCTGAAGAAAAGAAGAACATGATAATGTCCTCTTATAGAACAGAAGTCCTAGACTAGAGAAGGGTACCAGAGCTGTTGAGCAATAGTGCCCAAGCCAAGCAAAGGGGCTGGGCAGCCTCACACAGGCCTAAACATCTCAACAGGTTTGTGATGAACCAATAACATGTAATATGCTTGAGAAGATCATGGAAGTTAGGAGGAGCAAGGTGGCAATTTTACAAGGGTGTGACGACAACCGGAACACAAACATTCTAAAGCCCGGGATGCAGAATAGGCAATTCAACTAGGGAGGGATGCAGATGCTAGTTCACTTCAGCAAATGCCTACATGTAAAAGTCTCCCACCCCAAAACCCAAATTGGATGTCATATTTGCATGTTCTTGACCTAGAATAAGACGCCAGTCCTGACGTCATGATGCTAACTAATACCTGTGGATTATTACCATCCTAGAGTGGAGGGAAAGTCCCCACAAATCCTGAAAGTGACTTTTAAACCTGGAAAGTCACTGAATTTTATTAAGATTTCCTGAGAATAGCATATTAAGAAACCTGTTATATTAATATAAGAAGGTAGAAATTTAATTTAATTATAGAAACATTAATAAAGTATCATTTTTGGCCTGCTTAAATTTGTATAATGGTGATTTTTTCCCCCATAACCGACATATCACTTAATGTATAGGCATGTGGCCTAAGGCTTCACTGTGAGTAATGCAAATGTGCTTCCCAAAATAATTCATGATTTTGACTAACGCCTGTACAAAATACTATAGTCCACAACAGGTTTTGAATCTTATAACAACTATTAGTACTATCAACATTTAGAAATAAGAAAACTGAGGCTTAGAGTGGTCGGGCTCTCTCCATTTATTGCCCAGGGTAACATGAAGTGGTTTAGTGGGGACTCAAAATTTTTCTCCCAACTGTAAATCTCAATGCTATATTCTATACTTGTCCATAGACTCCCTGATACCTAGTTGGTGCTTAATAAATTTTATATTGAGTAAAATAATGAGTGAATAAAATGTTGGATTTCTTTAGTGCCCAGTAAAGGGCTAAGAAAATAGTAAGTATCTTTTTATATCTCACATAGCAGTTAGCACAGTACTAGAAAACAAAAAAGAGGAAGTGTTGTTTAAGAATGTTGGGCATCTACAAATTGCTTGACACTGAGCTTTTTAATGCACTTTTTAAGTTTAATCCTCATGCTAATCAATATTATATATGAGGAAATGGAGAGAGAAGATAGTTGGTCAAGGTAATAATAATAGTGTATATAATTTGAGTGCTTACTGTGTGCCCCCTACCAAACACTTTAAGTACAATAAAACATTGAATTCTAAGGACAATCCTATAAGGAAGTACCTACCTCCTCTTGACTCCATTGCATAGATGGGAACCAAAGCTTAGAGAGGTTAAGTAACTGCCCAAGATCATAAACTATTTGGCAACACATAAGCACAAATTTAAGTTCATGCTTCCCTAACTCCATTATTAAACCAAAAGTGTGTGCTGAAAATCACTGATCCTGGGTCCAACAATGGGAGAATAACCAATGACCACATAATAAAATCCACTGTCTGAAAGGAACAACATTATTGATAGACCTGGGTTTTTTGTAACTTTCCTTCATTTTCTGCTGTATTCAATTCTACTTTCATTCTTCTGTTTGTGCCACTTTAAACATTGGTGCCTTCCTTCTCTTTGACCCAAATACTTAAAACAGGTCACACGTTTAAATATGGCAAGCCCTCCAGCCCTGCAAATGATGGGCAATGAAAATTGTCTGTACTACTGGCAATTCTTCTGAAAAAGCTTATTCACACCTATTTTTATATTTTTAGGTTGGACAGTTGGACCCTACAAATAAAGAAAAATCATATTTTATTAATATAGATCTTTATCTTTTTAAAACTGATTTCTGAAAAGAAAACAAAAACTTTAAGAAAGCAATTACCCGAAATCATGATTCAAATCTTTAAAACAAGTTACTCAAAATAAATAATAATAATGATGATAATAATTATTTCATCAGTATAAAACTCCTTTCCTGCAAATGTCCTTGGAATTACCTGCTTCCCTTGGACTCTCAGAATCAGCAAGTTATTAGCAGTGAATAAAAGTATATAGGAAATGAAACCTGCAATTCTCTATTAATTTCATTCCAAGAATTTTGGACATTTTTATGAAGCAATGTGGGGGGATTGGTTTTGAATAGGGATTCCTAGTTTGTTTATTATTTTCACAATTTATAACTTACTTTCTTCCAAAAGTGATTTGAAATAAATATTGTGGACAACTCAGGATCTGTAGAAGTTTAAGAATTAGAAATGCTCATATAAACCTGTTAAACCTAAATTTGTACATGCATATAATATTTTTGTCATGAAACATATAATTCTTTAGAGGAATAATTCAATTTTATACAGGTATGAATACAGATGTATAGATTCACACATTTTATGTTTATTCATAATTTATGTTTATTCGTTGATCATTCAGGCAAACGAAAGCCTCATTTGGTGTCATCAGTTACATTCTTTTATATTTACATCAGCTGGCTAGCAGTGCCAGCAGAACTGAAGGAAACCTTCTGTTCCTAGAGCCTTTACATAGTAGTAACTCTGACACTATCACATTTCACAAATGTATAGCATTACAGCACAGCAGAATTCAACACTGAAAGCTGTTTAGAGAAAGGAAAACTTGAAAAAGGAATGGGAGTTGGCAAACAATTGCAGGGAGAACAGTTACCACACTCTTCATATGGCACACAAAAGGGACAGGGCGCTATAAAAGTATTGCCAGAGCCTGAGAGGCAGAATGTGTTAATATAATAATGTGATATCTGGCCGTGGTAATTGCAATCACTGGAGATTACAACTGTATCTTAACTTGTGCTCTATCCTCCTGTCGTTTGAGGGGTGGCTTATTCACTCAACCTTCCGAGATGTCTACATGGACTCATTGAACCTCAGATCTAAACTTCAGTTCAGTAGAGCTAGTTTTCTCTGTCAGAGACCAAGGAACACATGAATTGTGTTCTATTCAGCTTATTACATCAAGTCTGCCAAACGAAAATTTAGACATGTAGGCATAGTTACTCAGTCTGAACACTTTATAAAAGTTGTCGAGCACAAATTTCCAAGGATTTGTTTTTGTAGTGATGCTTCTAAAATTAGTATGGAAACCTTGTTGAAAATGGAGCCCCTAACTTATCACTGTTATCATCCTGGAATTTATTTAGGACCATTTTTCCCCACATCCATACACTCAATTGCTCCCACACACTTCTTACCTAAAATTTATTTCAGTTTCTCAGAAGACTCTATTTTTCCTCCAGCTATGTATTCTACTATCTCTTAAATGAGGTGGTTGCCACTTCCACAGACTGCAGTATTAATGGTGGAAATGTTTATATTTAGAAAAGGTAAAAATGGGGGAAGAGAGATAATATTAAATTCAAGATTCTGGAAATGAGAAGATAATGAAGGGGAAATGTAAGAAATGAGAGATAGGTGGGGCAGGTTTAAGACTCCTGTCGGCCTCTGCATAGACTGCTTCCTTTGCTCTAAATACTAAATTTGCCAAAATTAGGCCACCTCCCTCCTGAGAACTGGCCACTATGGAATAGTACCAAAGTATATTTTTAGAAGGCTATTATTACCTGCTTATAATCTATAATATTTGTATTATAACTAAATATATGTACATTTTTTCATAATTATCAATATTAATATAACATAGTAGGGTCAACCTGAACTTGGATACTTCTATTAGGTTCACTTAAATATTGAACAGAACCAATCTTTTATCACTCTCATTTTTTAATCAAATAAATCAAATATACTAATTCAATTTAATTGGCTCAGTTCTCAAATTGGTCCAATGAAATGTTCTCACAATATTTACAAATATATCTGTCTTTAAAATACCCCTTCTTAGCCTTTTAAAGTATAAACTAAAATAGAAATATTTTTCCCCACTTTACGCATATCCTCGAATGACCATGGAAGCACCACAAGTATTGGTTTTGGAGTTACGAATAAATTTTGTGAATTAGCAAATAAGGAAACCATGAGTAAGAAGGATCAACTGTATAAAAATGTTAAGTTCATGCATACAGTGTTTTTTTATTATGTGAAAAACTATGCTAAATGTTGTGCTGTGTTGAATAATGTCAGCAAGTTGCTGTAAAGAATGCCTAGCACCTAAAGGTATGACTTCTGACGTCATAGTGATGCAAAGGCACAATTTCACTAATATTTGTCATTTGAAGTACACCATCAGTGATCTGGGTCATGTATTTTGTCTTACAATGTCGAAATAAATTTCAATGGTTTCTCTTTTTTTTTAATTTCAGGAAATTATGGGGGTAGAAACATCTTGGTTACCTGTTATGACTTTGCTGTGAGGCAAAAACAAAATAAAGCGTGTATTTAGGCTGAGAATTATTATAGAAATATGTAACAACAAAAAAGGAAAGTGAAAATAAGGCTGAAAAAAATGCACATAGAATAAATGTCACTATCAAATATTCCGAATGTGTACACTTGGTTTTCTTTCATCACTGTTTCATTTTGAGCCATCCAGGTCAACGGCTGTCAACCAATCAATCTCTATCCTCTTAGAGCAGAGATGGAAGGCAACAGCAGAGCCTTAACGATTTCAATCTCCAGCCTTCAAGGGGATAGATTATAAGGACTGGAAGGAAATCAGTTTTTCACAGGGCAATTGAGCCCAGAGCCTATGACAAAGCTTGATTAGAATGCCAAACTGTGAATGAAGCCAGCAAAAATAAGACATAATTATGAGGAAGGAGGAAATATAAGACTAATGAATTTTAGTGTCCATAACAAGATAAAAAGTGCTTGAGTAGCCAAAATATACTCATTTAGAAGTCTAAAAAGGGCAAGAAGA
>NW_012137414.1:4152010-4152563 GCF_000956105.1 Propithecus coquereli
ATATTTTAGCCATTCTGATGAGTGTATAGCGGTATTTCATTTTTTTGCATTTCCTTGATTATTAATGAAGTTAGGCACCTATTCATATGCTTTTGATCACTCTTGAATGCCCTTTTTTATGGAGTACCTGTTCAAGTATTTTACCATTTAAAAAATGGGCTGTCTATTCTATTGATACATGGGAGTTTATTATATATTACAGATACAAGTTTTTTGTCAGATACAAGTATTTTGAATATTTTTCTCCCAGTCTGTGGCTTTTCTTTTCACTGTTGTAAGTGCATTTCAATGCACAGAGTTCTTAATTCTAATGAAGTTCAATTTATCAGTGTTTTACTTTGTACTTAATGCTTGCTGGGGCTTAATTATGAAATCTTCGCGTAGTCTGTTTTCTCACTCATCGATGATTTTACTTTTGAGTGGAAACTGCCCACCAGATATAATCACTTAACACACCAATGGTCACAGCCATATCCTACTTGACTATGTTCACTTAATCACCATTGGCAGAGACTACTGCTTGCCTACTATTCTTCCTTTACCCCTTATTTGG
>NW_012137414.1:4152613-4155268 GCF_000956105.1 Propithecus coquereli
AATGTGATGAAAAAAAATATCGGATTAAGTCAATTAGTTGTTAAGTTAAATTTATTTTGAGGAAATCACAAAAAGTTTCCTAGGGAGCAAATGACATAATCAGATATACATTTTACGTAGCATTCTGGCTGCAGTGTGGAAAACTGAATCGTAGGGGTGGGGAAATTGATAATCAGTATTAGGAAAATTGTAGTAATCCAGGCAGAAGTGATCATGGTTGATGCCAACCTAAATATTATAGCAGTGATTTAGAGGGAAGATGCAAGGATGACACCCCAAAACCTGAGAAATTTGGTGCATGATGCTGCCTTTCAATGAGCTAGAGAAGGTAGGAAAAGCATTGCTTGGAGGGAAGTTTTGAGGTCATGCATTCTGATTTTGCATTAACTGTATGATTTAAGTGGGCATACTTGATAGGCGGGGGGATAGACCTCTAGCTTAAGAGAATAATTTTGGTTGGAGATAAAGATTTGAGTGTCATCATTAAGAGTTCTTATTGCTATAGGTTTGGATGAGATAAAATAATGTTTATTGTGAGTAAAGATTGAAACTGGTCATGAAAAGAGATTCAGAAAAGGAGAGCAACTTTCTGAGAAAATGATAAAGGTGATGGAGAGAGACAGGAGGAAAACTTGAATAGTAAAATATCCATGAGGCCAAGGGAGAAGAGCTTTTCTAATAGGAGGAACTGATCAAGAGTCAAGGCTACAGAGTGGTAAGATGAGGCCTGACATGACTTGGGCTTTGACAAAATCAATTTTGAAGTTGAAGACTGTGGCAGCAGCTGGTTTATTGGAGAGTGAGACAGCTTTGCAAGGTAATAAAGTAGATACAATAAATATAGAAAATTTCAAAGAAGTTAAGCATAAATGGTTGAAAATAAGTTTGGTAGGGGATAAGAACTGATAGCAGAATGTCCCATTTGTTACTGCAGGCCACACTGTACTTCACTTTAGAATACATTAATCTGACCTGACGCAAATGACGAATGCAAGAAAAAAATTAAAGGGTTCCCTCAACCAGGCATTTGTATGTTAAGCTTTTTATTTGGCGACCAATTGGGGGGAGGAGGTATTTTCTCCTCAAAGGTAATTCTGTAACAGTTATATTTTAGGACTTGCAAGTTGAGTATTACAAATACCCATCCACATCAATGAATTTTCATTTCCCGGGCTCTTGAGAAGTGGCTAAAAACACAGGATTTTATAGTCTGACAAATCTAATTTCTATTCCCAGCATCTCTGCATACCAGCTGCGTGACCTTGAACAAAACGTCGAGCCTTTTCCAAAGCCTCAAGCCTCAGTTTTCTCACTTGTGAAGCAAAGCAGTAACAATAGCTCTTTTATAGAATCATTGAGAATAAATGAAGTAATGGAATGCAGTGCTTAGTATAATGTCTCTCACCCTTTACACAACATGAAAATCAGTTGGAGAGCTCTTTAAAATACCACCTCCAGAATTCATGATTTGGTATGTCTGTGGTAGAGCAAGTGAATTTACATTTCTTACAAGTTTCCAGGTGACATTCCTGGTCTGAATAATAACTTTGAAAACCACAGCCTTAGCACATTGACAACCACATAATAAAAACCCAATAAATGTAAATATTAGCATTTCTTTGATGAGGACAGCACCAGGATGCCCACAGCAAGATGGTCCCCTGGAGATCTTTCTGGAGGATACAAAGTCCTGCACTACGCTCCTCAAAGGCTGTTGGATTTCTTTGATACTGACACCCTTTCCTCCTTTCTTATATCAACACAATATTTCCACACTTCCAACTTCTTGCTCAATTACCTGAACCCTGTACTTTCTTTTCATTCATTCCATTTATTCATTCATTCATCCAACAAACTCTGCTACAGTACACTTTTTTTCTCCCCCCTTTTTTTAATGTAATTGGAACTTAAAGAGGTTTTATACCAAAATATCCCCTTTATGGCATACTGGAATGTATCTCTTTATCATTGCTAACTCTTATTGTGAAGCCTCTGACAATAAGAGTGTCTCTGAACCATGCCCTCTACTGATGTGGATATTATTATATTTATGAGATTTCTTCATTTTCATTCTGTGTTACAATAAGGCAAGCTCATGGCCCATAGGGCTCATAAAACATCCACTAAAGGCTGAGAGCAATGGCGAGTAATGACATATGTGTAAGTACATATTGATCAAATTAGAGATGATTTTTTTTCACAGCTCGGTGACATTTATAACAATAGTATTCTGGGAAACTCCATATATAAATAATATGGGTAATGAGTTTTTATTCAGATTCATCAGATGCTTGATAGTATTGTTTAGAAGCTTCTAAAATAGCAAAATTCAAAATCACATTATCGTTTTAAAACACATAAAAAGACTTTTTTTTTTTCTTCAGTGCCTGTCAGTCTTGTTTAGAAAAGTTGTGGTCAAAGCCATATCCACAGATAGGCAATGGAAGTTAGATTAGACATCTGTGTATTCGGTACTAGTTAAAAGCCTGAGTCTGTTTAATACTTGAATTAAAAAGTAAATGTTTTCCAGGAGTTTTGGCCTGGATAAAGAGAGGAATAGAAAAATAAAGTTACATTTTCTGTGACTGGGGAGTTTTAGAAGAGGCTGAATGCATGTTTAGTGGGAATGTTGTATGAAGATGCTATGCCTGCATA
>NW_012137414.1:4157383-4159167 GCF_000956105.1 Propithecus coquereli
TGGCTGAGGAAACACATTTTGTTCATTTATTTATTTTTATTTTTGGTGGGAGTGTTTGGGAGCTAACCTCAGCACTAATGGGTATATGATGTTAATTCTTTAGTAAGCTTAACTGTTAATGGTTCATTCCATAATATTGATTCAATGATTACGAATGACCATAATTTTTAGTTGTTGTCATAAAATATTAAATAATATAACAGCATTGTCAACAAGCACAGCTAGTGACTAAAATTTCCTCAGATATTGTTTGAGGAACAATATTTTGACAGATACATTTCATTTCAATTGCAATAAAGACTCCAAAGGCCAGAATGGGAATAATAAACCTCTTATAGTTATGTTTCTCAAAGAAAGTCCCTAGTAATACATGACTTATAGGGACTTACCACAAAAGTGTCCTTGAGGATGGGGCCTTGGAATCTGCACTTTAATAAGCATTCTAGAAGATTATGTTGTACTATGGAGTTCAGGAAGGATTGCCTAGGAGACTGCAAGGCCAAGGTAGTCAGTAATTGATCTGAGATAGTAAAGCCATGCCACATGACTTTTATAAGTTCTCCCACTGACTCCAATGAACAGCCAGGAATAAGAACACCTGTACATTGGCTGTGACAGCTGAGGATGTGTTGGAATTACGCACAGAATAATTTTTGTATAGGTAAGAACTGCATATCTAACAAAAACCTATTTCATCTCACTTATAAATTCAGTAAAAAAGACAAGTGTAATTCAAAATAAACTTCATCAAAGGATGCTATAACAAAACAACAGTGTGGGTAGGAGGAGCCAAGATGGCGGACGAGAAAAGCTGCCAGTCAGAATGTCTCTGCAAAAAAGATGAATTTTAGAAGAAAGAGAAAAAAACAAGCTAGCAGAGAAACATAGATTGAGTGAGGGTCGGAAGGAAGGGTGCCTGAAACTACAGGAGACTCCATGGGAAGACGTTGCGGAGGAGAACTGGAAGAAGAAAGGTCCTGAGAGGTTTGGAGACCAGCGACAAGGGTAGGTGGAGCAGTTAAATTTCCCCTCCCTTGCATCTCAGACTGCTGGTGGGCTCCTGAGCTGTTGGAGAGACCTGCCGACACCAGCCCAGAGATGGCTGCCGCCAGTGAGCAGTGCCCTCTTGTGGACTCAGCGCCGGGCTCCTAGCGCCCTCGGGGCAGCTCCCGGGGCGCAGACCCGAGCCTTTCGGCAGACGCCATAGTGCTCCATTCTCTCCTTCCCCCTCCCTACCCGTTCGTGCCCAGAGAGACAATTTAGACATCACACAGAGGCATCTCCAAGGAATGGGACCTTTCTTTTTGGGGCCCTACAGCAGACTGAGGGGTACTCAGACTGCAAGTTCCCTACCCGCCAGCCCTCCCAGGTGCTACTTGCCTGGGGACTCCAGGAGAGTGGGGAAAATCCCGAGGTGGAGGGAAATCGATCCAGCTTGGGCGCCCTGTAGGTGATTCAAGACCAGCACCTCTCCCCCTGGCAGGGTCAGGGATTGATCTCCAGGGTCCAGGGGTCAGGCCTGCAGACCAGACCCCATACACCCAGGTCAGGATCGCACTGCCCCGGGGCACAGAAGAGAGATCTGTGAAAAAGCCTACTGAGGAGTGTGTGCCTTCAGGGACAGATCAGCGTGCCAGAGTGGCAACCCTCCTGCCAAAAGAGGGCTGTGCACCCAGCTCAGGCTATGATCTTGGGTAGGGAATCTCCCGGCCCATGTCACAGCCAGGGGAGATCCATCAGCCTGAGGTCCCACTTGCTGGCAGAGGCCTGGGTGAGGGCATGGA
>NW_012137414.1:4159217-4160403 GCF_000956105.1 Propithecus coquereli
CTTGAATAGCAACTACACACATGGCTCTCTAAATACTTTGAGAAGACAACATACATTATTAAAGGTTTGATTATGGCCATATACATTAATAGTAAGAAAATATGCATTTTAAGTATTGACTAAAGCCTTTTTTTTTCCTCAGAAGTTTGATTGTATTCCAGAAAAGGAAGAATCTTTCCTTTAATAAGGGCAAATTAAAATTCAGGGACTCTAAATTTGGGAGTCTGTTTTTCATTATGAATAACCATCTTTGGCAATAGGATTCAAATGGCACAACAGAAGGAATTGAATTGATATTGAATAATCTTTGAATTCTTGATCCAATTTCTATTTTTGAATATGTATTTTAAAGATCACTTTGTATAATACATTTAACTCTCTTCTATGCATGTCTGCAATAATTGCATAAATGGACAACAATTTTTGTTTCTTACTGGAATCCAAGGAGGCTATTCTACAATTTTCATAAAAGTAGCAACTTCTTTCTCCAATTTACATTAAGCTTCATAATACTAAATATGAAGCTTTAATGTGCCAGTATACTTGCAATCATCAATAAACATATGACATATCCCCACTAACAAGCAGATTGGAAATTATGGCATCAATTCACCATCTGTGCCATCCAGACTCTAGTTTTGGAACTCTTGTGTGAAACAGAAAGTTTACATATGAGCATAAGAGGACATCGCACATCCAGTTCTTCCAATCTGACATCTCGATTCCTACTTAATAGTACAACTATACTTAAACAGTATTACTTTCTAAATCTATATGCATGTACATATATTTATGTATATATACATATATTTAATGAAAACTTAATTAACATTGGCCTTCAAATAACTTGAGTTTTAAAAAATTGTTAGTACTGTACTTTATTTTGGGGACAGGAATGAAATTATAAAAAGCTAACGATACAGAAATAGACAAGACAAATTTGGTTACCAGAGTTTCTGCCAAATCTTCAATAGTAATTGACATTTGAAAAAAAAATACATGAAAAAGGTAGTAAATGTCACCATGGCAGCAAAATATGCATATATTTGAGGATGATTTTTCAATAGGACTTACCTGAAACAAACTTTAAAAGTTAAGTAGAAAAATTTACTAATCACTGGAAATGTTTATAATTGGGGGAAGAAAATAAGAGAATTGATATTTATAACTCTTCTTAGAATGAGGG
>NW_012137414.1:4161963-4163566 GCF_000956105.1 Propithecus coquereli
AAAATTCAAGAACATTTGTATTATCTAATATTTCAAAATAATAAAAAATTCAAATCTATTTATAAGCACTTATTGTCAAACATAATCATAAATATTTGCTCTTACAGTACCCAGAACTTCCAAATGTTTGATACAGAATGAAAACAACTATCTAATAAAAGGAATTAAATATTTTTATTTGTACAGTTTTACACATTCAAATATAGATTTATTTTAATGAGACAGGAACAACTATCAATTTGATTAAGGGGAAATTAACAGGAATTTGTGTATTTATTAACATATGAAACACTTTAGCAGATAGAAAGGATATTTTTGTATCATTTAGGACATTATGAAAGATGAAATGTATGTGCTGCCCACTGGCACCGGAGATTATGAGCTGCTTTCACAATTGGCTTTTCATTGCATAAAGAATGCCCATTATATGCTTGGAATTCCTATGCCAGCAGGCTTACAACAAATGCTGGAAGTCTACTGTTTATAACTTTACTTCTTGCCAAGCATTTCAGTTATGTTTTCTTTGGTTATATAGAGGGCCAAGGCTGTTTTAAGTGAAAGAAGTAGCCACCTTCATCTTGCAATCAGACAGATGTTATATTACAATGCCTATACACTAGTATACAATGGTAATGCTACCTCCTTCACCCTGATCTGAAAGTCCTTAGAGAAACAACTCTGTGTTAGACAATACAATTGCCTAACACAGGATTTGCCTCCAATATCAAAACTAAATGTAAATGAGAAATGCAATATAGGTGAGCAGGAAGCGTTTCTCACTTTTATCCAAGGAAAAGTTAATATGATTTCATGAATTGACACATGTAAATTTTACTTTATAAGTGCATATATAGCCAAAGGGATTTTAAAAAAAACAGCTTACAACAAGTTTCAGAGGGTTGGGTGAAAGCAGGGGCAGGTAGCCAAGTATTATGTATGAGTGGAATAATATCTAGGAAAAGAGAATAATAGGCTAATTTCAGGAAGCTAGAGTAGAATGGTATAGGGCATGAAAGGTACCAAGAATTTAGGGTATGACTCAGATCCTGGATCTCCATATGATCCTCAAGAAATAAGAAGCATGCTAAAAGCACTGTTGAGGATGAACAATGCTATTTAAACCATAAGCATTCCTAGAGTTCTCCCAGGTTGTATGTATGAGCATTGTGTATGGAAAGCATGCATGAGGATGCATATTTTAGTCTTGCCTTTATATTGTGGGATTATGTTTAAATTTGCCTAGGTTTTAATGGAATTAACAGCAATGATTATGTTGGAGTTATGCTTTAGTTTGTCTCAGTGGGAGCAGTCCAGATATGGGTACCCTAAAGAATGAAATGTAAAACAATGAACCCTGCCTGCTACAACCAGAAGGAAGACTGATAACACAACATGTGCAAAATAACAGAGTAAATAATTTTCATACATGTGAAGAAATTATTATCAGGGAATCCTTAGAAAGACAGCTATCCACAGGCCATCAAAAACCCATAAGGACCTTTGCCATCATTCAACCACTTCAGTAGAGAGAGAATATGTGTGAAACAGACATAAAACAGTGAAATAAGCAATTCCTGGTCAACATGTGTCTGCAGTGACAGTT
>NW_012137414.1:4165901-4167110 GCF_000956105.1 Propithecus coquereli
GAGGCATCTCCAAGGAATGGGACCTTTCTTTTTGGGGCCCTACAGCAGACTGAGGGGTACTCAGACTGCAAGTTCCCTACCCGCCAGCCCTCCCAGGTGCTACTTGCCTGGGGACTCCAGGAGAGTGGGGAAAATCCCGAGGTGGAGGGAAATCGATCCAGCTTGGGCGCCCTGTAGGTGATTCAAGACCAGCACCTCTCCCCCTGGCAGGGTCAGGGATTGATCTCCAGGGTCCAGGGGTCAGGCCTGCAGACCAGACCCCATACACCCAGGTCAGGATCGCACTGCCCCGGGGCACAGAA
Organism: Propithecus coquereli; assembly: GCF_000956105.1. NCBI lineage: Eukaryota > Metazoa > Chordata > Mammalia > Primates > Indriidae > Propithecus > Propithecus coquereli. The sequence goes on from NW_012137414.1 coordinate 4,166,204, forward strand.
GAGAGATCTGTGAAAAAGCCTACTGAGGAGTGTGTGCCTTCAGGGACAGATCAGCGTGCCAGAGTGGCAACCCTCCTGCCAAAAGAGGGCTGTGCACCCAGCTCAGGCTACGATCTTGGGTAGGGAATCTCCCGGCCCATGTCACAGCCAGGGGAGATCCATCAGCCTGAGGTCCCACTTGCTGGCAGAGGCCTGGGTGAGGGCATGGAGAGGGGAAGAGTGGAAGGGAGCGAGACCTTCTCCAGAGTGCGGGTCTTGGACAGCCCCAGCCCCCAAGACCAGACTTTCAGCTGAGTGGAGCCATTTCAGCCCCGCCTGGCAGCTCTGCACAGAAACAAAGAGCAGAACCTTGACCCCTGCTAACAGCAGTTGTGGTGCCTGAGGGCAGGCTTACCCAACCCAGCCCCACCCAGACTCGCTCCCGGTGCTGCCCCCACTGAGGTGGAGAATAAGGACACACCTGGAAATCCCAGGGCCCCGCCCACCACCCGAGGCACAAGAGGGCCTCTCTAGAGGAACAAGAGCTGCTACAGGACCTGAAAACAGCACTGCAGCTTGCTCCTTCCTGCAAGTGCCACCTACTGACAGGGAGGTCATCCTGCACACCCTTTTACTGCATCTACTGATTCATCATACTGGGTGTGGTCGAATCTCACCCACAAACACCACCTACTGGCTCAGAGACTAAACAGGGCGTCTCATTATCCAAACGAAAATCTAAAGGCAAGAAGGAACAACTGATCAACATAGGAAGGAACCAGTGAAAGAATTCTGTAAGTATGAAGATTCAAACGGAAAACACACCCCCGAAGAGGAAAAACAGCTCCCCAGCAATGGACATTAACCAAACTCAGAACACTAAAATGACAGAAGAAGAATTTCAAACATGGATTGTAAGAAAACTGAA
>NW_012137414.1:4167208-4167716 GCF_000956105.1 Propithecus coquereli
ATTCAACCACTTCAGTAGAGAGAGAATATGTGTGAAACAGACATAAAACAGTGAAATAAGCAATTCCTGGTCAACATGTGTCTGCAGTGACAGTTTTGCAGTGTGTGTATGAATTATAAGCAAACCTACTTGATCTTATAAATGCATTGGTCTCTATAGTAGCAAACTTGGAATATTAATAACAAGAAATGTGGAAACAGAGTTGTTGAAAATTCTGCACTTAATGTGTGAACTCAGCATATGCAGACACAAAGACTCGATCTTTGAATGATTATAAAACCTTTGATAGAAATAAGTGACTATTCTGATATTGGAATGGGACATGAAAGACAATACACTGGTGACAAAGATTCAGGGCAAAGAAAGAAGAGGTTGTTCCAATTATAATTTTCATAGAGGTGATCCCTGGAATGTGGCTGAGGAAACACATTTTGTTCATTTATTTATTTTTATTTTTGGTGGGAGTGTTTGGGAGCTAACCTCAGCACTAATGGGTATATGATGTTAA
>NW_012137414.1:4180116-4181951 GCF_000956105.1 Propithecus coquereli
AGCTAGCCAGCCAGGATATGGAGCAACTCTGTGAGCATTTTATCAGTCTGGAAGGGATATGGGGAGATGATACCTTCTCTCAACTCATGTAAAAAGGATTTGACCAAGTAAGTTCACATACCAACTTTTATGTTATAAATATTTTTAAAAATTGGGCAGGATAATTCTATCACTTTATGATATTTTCAGTATCTGGGTTCTCATTATTATTTGAACCTCAGAATTCACTGACTTTATTTCTTAGGTATCTATATGCTAATTAGTCTGCTACTTTACATTCAGGTATCCCTATTTGGCAAGAAATTTTAGAACGAAATATGTTCAGCTCAGAAATTTCTTTTTAACATCTTTTATCAGTTTTAATTGATACACATAACCCCTCACTTTCACTGTCAGTGAGTTATAACAAAATCATCTAATGATACCTCCTGAATAAAAAAAGAAATAAAGAAATAACGTTTACCCTCAGTATGCCAATTGTTCATTTGTGGTGGAAGGTGGTTTCATGTCAAGGCTGTAGGTAAGAATATGGTAAGAAACCCTGAAAGGGCTATGCTTAATTGTAAAACAGTGAAGTATATAACAAATACATAGTTACTATTATTAAAAATTATAGTTGCCATTTACATAGTGTCTACTATATATCACAACACACTAAGGTAGGGGCTTAAAACTCATTTTTCTCTATCCCTTACAATTATATTAAAAACTAGGCATTAATTTCTTTTTATATATACGAAGTGTGAGTCACAAAAATGTTGTGCAACTTGATCAAACTCAAGTGTAGGTAAGTTTGGAGACAGGATTCAAACTACAGTTTGTCCCCTCAAGCCTCGGGAACTATTCCAAGCCAGGAGTTTCATGTTATACAGCTAAAGCTAATAAACAACATTACAAATTATAAGCACTAAAGTGCTTCTCTAACTTATCATTTAGTATTTAATAAAATTATTATTTTTCCAAATATTCAATCCCTGACCCTGCCAGGTAGAGGAGTGCTGGTCTCAAGTCACAGGGTGCCCAAGCTGGATCAATGCCTCTATGCCTCAGGATTTGCCCTACTCTGCTGCAGTAACCAGGCAAGCAGCACCCGGGAGGGCTGGTGGGTAGGGAGCTCACAGTCTGAGTACCCCTCAGTCCACTGTAGGGCCCGAAAAGGGAAGGTGCCAGTCCCTGCAGATGCCTCTGGGTGGTGACTAAATTGTCTCTCTCGGCAGCTCCGGGTAGGGAAGGGGAAAGGGAGAATGAAGCAATATGGTGCCTGCCGATCAGCTCGGGTCTGTGGGCCGGGAGGTGCCCCGAGGGAGCTGGGAACCTGGTGCCCTGTTCACAAGAGGCCACTGCTCACTGGCAGCGGCTGTCTCTGGGCTGGTGTTGGCAGGTCTCTGCAACCACTCAGGAGCCCACCAGCAGTCCAAGATGCAAGAGAGGGGAACTTTAACCCCTCCACCTACCCTTGTCACTGGTCTCCAAGCCTCTGGGGGCCTTTCTCCTTCCAGTTCTCCACAACTTCTTCCCATGGAGTCTCCTGTAGTTTCAGGCACCCTTCCTTCCGACCCTCATCTGATCTATGTTTGTCTGCCTGTTTATTTTTTTATTTTTTCACTTTCTTCTAAAATCTATCTTTCTTGCAGAGACACTTTGGCTGGAGGTTTTTCTCGTCTGCCATCTTGCCCCTGTATTAATTTTTGTTACCCTTTTTAACATTAGTTTTCTAAAGAGCATTTATAGCCTTTGGTTGCTATGGTTTGAAGATTTGTCCCCTCCAAAATTTGATCCCCATTGTGGCAATATTGAGAAATGGGGCCTTTAAGAGTGATTGTATCATGAGGGCT
>NW_012137414.1:4182001-4183064 GCF_000956105.1 Propithecus coquereli
GAGTTAGAATATCTGGATTTGAGTGTGACTTTATCACTTACTAATTATGTGATCTTGAACAAGCTGCATAACCTTTGTGCATGTCAGTTTCCTTGTCTAGAAAATGGACATACAAATATCCAGAGCTGATTGGAGATTCAAATGTGGTAACATATAAGAAAGAGCTTGGTATGCTGTAAGACATTTTACATCTATAAAGTAGTATACTCGTCACCCACATACTATTATTAATATTATTACATAATAGTGAAAAATTTGAGAGTTATGAGACCTCAGTTGAGTTTAAAGAAGAATATATTCATTTGAAGCTCAATCATTACTGTGCGATCCTCTTCATATTAACTTACTTCAATTATGATGCCTTAATCTTAGACTCTAATTACATATCCAGTTTTACTTACTCCATTAAGTGACTTTAAAAAGGAGTCACATTAAATAAAGGCCCCTTAACTTTTTATGATATAAAGAGTTGCCATAGACACGCTCTTTTTGCATCTTACCCTGGTACAGTTAGACTCAATTAACTATTCAGACTGGCAAAGCATCTTTTACATTTTTCATAAAGATTCTAAGTGAAAAGGTTGTACTTATCTTTCAATTAAGTCATACATCTTTCAAAAATAGCTAATAGATTGAAGCAAAGGCAATGTCACAATCACAGATTGTATTTAGTGCAATTTCACAGACAAAAATGGAGTGAACTAGATGATTCAAAAATGTGTTCCTAGAAATTTTTCAATGCATGAAAATCAACTGGATGGAACATTGAACAGAAAGTGCAAAGGTACATGTTGGTTAAAAAATTTCAGCACAGATGACTGCATGGGAATTTCATTTGACCTCTCTGTTATTCATTTAGAGATGTCCAAAAGTAATTCTTGAGAGATTTGGAAAGTTTATTGAAAATTCAGAATGTCAGAATCTTCTCTGAATAACTTCTAAATCACCTGGAAATGCACCACTGACTTAGATAATGGTGAAATGTAGCTATGGAACAAGTTAAAAGATCATAAGGTTTTGGTTTGCATTTCCCTGATGATTAGACATGTTGAGCAATTTTTCA
>NW_012137414.1:4183114-4184778 GCF_000956105.1 Propithecus coquereli
TTCCCTGAGAGATTATATATTAATATATATACATGCATATATATATACACATACAGAGAGAGTGAGAGCACATGTGCCACATGATGATCTTCTAACATTGTTGACAGGGGCTTCAAACGTATAGGTTAAAAATCTGACTATGTGATACGAACAATAAAAGCTGTAGGAAAGAGCACAGAAAATAAATCAAATATGGTTCACTTAGATATGAGAGGTGAAAGATTACTTTTTATGGCTAAAACTGTTTGAAACCATCGCCAAGGTTGATGCTATGTATTATCTTCTTCAATGCAGCTTTTTCCCTTGAGGCTAGATTACAAGTGTGTAATGGAACCTTCCCTTATTATACCTCCATTTCCTTTCTGATTCCATGAATGTGCACTATACATGCAAAGTTTTATACCTATTACTCTAAATTAATAATGTTTTATTTTAATCAATAATAGTCTTCTTAGAGTTTAGGCTATCTGGGCAATCTATGTATATAGGAGTTTACAAAGTAATATTATTTTATGTAAAGTAATGAAAATGTTGGTGCTAATTGCTTTATGCATTGCTTGGAAAAGCAAGGCATTTGCAGTTGAGTAGTTAGTATTATTAACCAATCTCTTTCTATACATTCTGGTTTTTAATCTCTTTCAATAAAGTCTTCTGTCTACATTTTGTTCCCCATATTGTTCTAATCTCCATTTCTACATTAGAAAAACACAGTGGTAAGAGGGGTACTTTGCAGGTTAGGCCCAAGAAAAAGAGTGGTTTCCTAGGTATGTTCCTGTTGATTTTCATGACTTTTAAATGTATTGATTGCTAATAAAATGACAAACTCTGCTAGTTTACATATTATCCCTAGTGTTGTTCTTTTGATTTTTCAACCAGAATCAATGTACACAATAATCACATGCTTTTCTTGTTTTCTGAATTCCTTCAAGCAAAACATAATTCTATAATGACCAATTACATCCTAACACCTGCTGATATGAAGAGGACCTTGTCAACATCGATCTAGATTGAAGAACAGCTTTCCTTGATTTGGGGGAAATGAGTAATAAACAAAGTCCATTTCTTAGCAGGAAAACTCATAGGCACTTTATTCCAAGGTAGCTCACAGAATAATTAGTATTTAATAGAATTAGATATTTTACCATCATTTGAGAGAAAAGTTTTGCTCTGGGCTAAGTATTGTGGTTAAGGATTCCAAGAAAAACACTAAAATTCCTGGATCCTTTGAAGCCAATATTTATTGAAAATAAATCCATCCATAAAAGTCCTTCTGTACTATATTATCTCTTCCTTTTTTTCTTATGATTAAAAAACTCTGCTCAAGCTTAAAGGTAAACAAATTGAATAGAAGCATCATTTGAGCTCAAGCCATACCAACAATTTTGTGGATCTACACTGCCAGGAAATCTTGCTTAAACTTATGCAAGGATAATTACATCAATACAATGAGGAAAATATCTTGATGTCATATCAAAAAGGTGGGGGGAGGAATAAGTTGCTGGAAAATTACTGCTAGCAGATTGCCTAGAAAGGATGATGAATCTATTTTACCACGTTAAAATCCCATCTGAACATTGAAATCAATGATAAATTTCTAACAGAGTAAGAACACATTTAAGTGTATTTTAATATGTAGTCACATGATGTGTGTACCTGTATACATG
>NW_012137414.1:4185493-4186073 GCF_000956105.1 Propithecus coquereli
TATGGTGCCCCTTAAGAGTGCTAAATTAAATATGACTTCTTCCAGAATTTTTGAGAGACGTAAAATAAATAGATGATTAAAGAAGCTTTCTGTGAATACATATTTTAATTTGTCCTCTAGCTTTACAGATTTTTATAGAGGTAGGTAAACTAAAGCTGTGTTTCTAAATAATGCTTCTGTAATATGTTTTTTAAATCTGTAAGTTAAAATGTTTCAGAGGGACAGTTTGAAGTGTTTTAAGCCATGCTAAATCCCAGAGACAATATTTCCTTAGGTAAAAGGGAAAGTTTACGATGAACCATGTAACCACAGAAACTGCAAGCATATAGGTGTCCCTTCTGAGCTGCCTTAGCCAAGGGCATCTGGGAATATCAAACATAGAATGATTCAAAAGTAAATTATAATGTTCAACATTTTTTACTATCCTGAGAATCAATAAGTCTATTTTTTATCAGCAGAGTCAAAATTATAAGAAATTATCTAGTTTGGACTCAGCACAGTACTATGTGCTATAAAAGGATCTCCCAAAATGTAAATAACAATCCTAAGTTTGTATGTATAGGATGCTTACTGTGTATTT
>NW_012137414.1:4186343-4187888 GCF_000956105.1 Propithecus coquereli
TTTTTTTAATTAAGGGGCCAGGGACTAAAAGAAGAATACAAAAGTAGAATACATCTGTTTATCCTCCAGTAGAGAAATGCAGAGGGATTTAAATTATTGGACTCTTCAAAACATGTTATATTTGTTGCCAAGAAATACAGGTGCTTCTAAACTCATCCAAAATCAGTTTACTTTTGGGGCTGGGTAAAAGTCTTCAGAGGGTTCCTGGGTAACTGCTAAATATTGTTGGCTAAATTAAACTTATTTGAAATTTAAACAAAGGCAGCAATTAACCTTTGATTCTTACTCTTAGTCTGAAAAATTAATAAAATTGTTAACATCTGGAAACATTTGAAAATGTATTGGTAGCATTAAGCAAATTAATATTTGGCCCTGAATTTATATGGTAAGACCAATTATTAGAATTCAAAATATATATTTTCAGTGGTTGCCATTTGAGAAATTGTATTGCACTCTTTCCCCAGGAATTTTTTGAGAACTATTTATTTACTTCGTATGATACATTTCCACCTTTGTTCTAGGAAATGTCTTTTCTACTCACATTGATTCACCTTGTGCAATATAACACTGGGTATGTATTATGCTTCAGCTTTAAAATTGGAAAGCGTGGGGGTTTGAATCTTGTTTTTACCATGTGATAGCTGTGCAACCTTAGGCATATTTTTCAGCCTCCAAGTAAAATAAGGAAAAATAGATATTCCTCATAGGGGTTATTTTAAGCATTCAATGAAGATACTGAAATATCGAACTTAGCACATGGTGATATAGGAAGTACTCAATAAAATTGGCTGTTATAATTATACTCTAGCTACACTCACCTTCTTGCTTATCACTGAGTTCTCTCTATATATTTATGATTTCTTTGTATTTACTAGTCCTTCTACTTATAATGCATTTTTTACTATATCTATTCAAATTCTAGATATCTTCAAGTCGTCAACTTCTCTGGGCAACTAATCTTAGTCCCCACAAACTAAATGAACAATTTTCTGCTTTGTAGTCCATAGCTTGCCAAAGCTACCCCTATTTCAGTATTCAACTCAATATATTTTAATTTAGACTTTATATGGGATCTCCCTTTCAACTATGATTACCATGAAGACCGAGAAGCTATTTAATTCTTTTTTACCTGCTCCATAGCTACAATGGCACATATGCAATTGGCAGACTCAACATGGGGCGGGGGCTCAAATGAATAAATGAATATGCCACAATCTTATCTGCATTAGAGAGTAATGGATTCTGTAATTAAGAATCTGCTGAGAAATTATAATAGAATAGATTAGTATGGAAATAACATATAGCAGTAATTATTAATTACCAACTGTCATAATAAATATTGTTATAATTCTGATATTTAAGATGTATATCAGAAGAGAATAACTTTGATAAGAGACTCTTGAAAATTAACTGTTTAATTTTCAAAGAAATTCTGTTGCTACTCAATTCTTAACTGATTCCTCCATTCTTAAAAAATTATGAAGCCGGGTGTGGTGGTGCACACCTGTAATCCCAGCCACTCGGGAGGCTAAGGCAGGAGTATCA
>NW_012137414.1:4187938-4188532 GCF_000956105.1 Propithecus coquereli
TGTGTACATATTTCCAACATCTTGTGTGTAATTTCAAGGGATGCTAGAATCCCAAACAAACTAGAACTTTATTGTGACCAAGTGTCCTGGTTTTCCTGGGCCTAAGCAGGTTTATGGGACATGAGACTTTCAATATTAAAAAGAAGAAATTCCTGGACAAACCAGGACAAGTTGATCACCCTAAAATGTGACATTTATGTAATACTTCAGTACATACTTTTTACTAGAAGCTAAGGCTTTTGGTTTTGTATATTAAAAATTAGGACATGGGGTAAAGCAAAGCCATGAAGACTTTACTAGGTCAAAATCTTTGTATTTTATTTTAGCACAAAAAATGAGCTTTTGACATGAATTCTAATGCAGTGCAAGAAGGGGGGTGAGTTAATTTTTTTGATTTGTACAAGGCTATTTTATTGTAGCTCAAATGTTGCAGGGGAGGAGGCTTTACTGTTTTATGTTTATTAAACTAATACAGACTTTCAGAAGTATTCAAAATACGTTTCAAACATATATATGCTATTTGTGTTTTAAGTGACTGTATCACTGAAAGAACCTGTTCTGTGAAAAATGGGGACTACACCTGAAAACATCACA
>NW_012137414.1:4188582-4189032 GCF_000956105.1 Propithecus coquereli
TTAAGAAAAAATTCTTTAATATTTTTTCTTGAACCCATAACATAAGCATTCTAGACTGCTCCAAAAAGAAACAGAACAAAAATAAAGGAAGTTCTATACAGCCAACCCCTGATTCAAAATAGTGAAACAATTTCAAAGAAGTCCAGTCTCATTTCATTACCAAACGTCTTAAAGTTCATGCTCTGGGCTTACCATCTTTGTTGAGATCGCCTCCTTAACACTCATGAAAAAGATACAGAAAGGTATTAATTATTCAGATGTCACTCTAGAATTATTACAATGACAGTAATCATTCAGTGAAGTTTACATTGGGGTTATAAATAGCTATTCAGTAATTTAGTTTTTTACATAGTCGCCCTCACTAACTTCTAACCAGGTGTTGTCCAAAACAGTATCTATCCACGAGGCAATGTAAATTTTAATTGATAAGAGTTAAATAAATTTTAAAAC
>NW_012137414.1:4189082-4191115 GCF_000956105.1 Propithecus coquereli
ATTTATTTTTCTATCTATATGTATGTATCTATCTTGTAGTTTCTTCACAATATTATCAAGATATCTGAAAGCAGAGATACTTAACCAGAGGTCCATTTAATCCCAAGAAAGCTGATTTATGAATGGATTACAGGAGTATTTGGACTTCTGGATTTACATGTAAAAGTTTGTATGTATAGGATGCTTACTGTGTATTTTTCTGGGAAGTTCCATAGCTTTTATTAGATTTACAAAGGATGCATTAACCAAAACAAAACAAAAAAAATAAAGGAATTAAAGTCTTTATAGCCTCTCTACATAGTAAATTCTATTTTTCTCTACTTGTCATTTCTAGCTGGACAATGTCTTATAAAAATTTAGCTCACTGTACTCTCCCTTCAAGCCACAAGTGAAATATGAAGTGATCTTATCTGCTTAGTGAGGGCTGGATATGGTAGGATATGAGCAGAGTGGAGAAAGATTGTGAAAGAATTGGGGAATATTTGGTGTCTTTTCCCCATTGCAACTAAAAGGTTCTTTAACCATTTTCTTTGCTTCAGCTCCGATTTGCTTTCTTTCAGATTTTCTAATGCTCTTCCACATCTATTTTTTCCTGGTTCACCTTCCATGTTTTAGGTAAATATTCCAGGGAAACCTTCCCTGACCTCAAACCTAAATGGAATACATAGTATTATTCTCTCTCATAGAACTTCCTTTCATTTAGAAAATTTATCTTAATTCTGACCTATTTACTTAGGTGTTTGTCTAATATCTGATGTTGTTTTAAAGGATGAAGCTCAAAGAAGACATACTCTGTTTATCTTTTTATTTGTAGTGTCTGTCCCATTTCTTGGCACATGATAGTCAAGAATTATTTTTTTCCTGAAGAAATTCTCCTCTCCAAAAAGAATTTTAGAATTGATCTTATTTTATGTTTTCTATGGCTTTGAGAGGTCTCAGAATGTAGTGTCAAGCCAACTATCCATCTTCTTAGCCATCACTCTTAATCCAAGCCACCAGCCTCTTTTGCTAAGATTAATGCAAAAGCACGCAAAAGGCTTTCCCTCTCCTGCTTCTGACCTTTCAAAACATTCTGAAAACCTCATCCAGAAGGAAAATTTTGACACACAAATATCATCGAGTCACCCTTTGCTTATAGTTTTCCAATAGCATCCTATTGCTTTTAAGATAGATATCCAAAGGCTTAGGATATTTAGCATGGCCTGCGAGACCCACATGAAGAGGTTTCTACCTAGTTCCTCATCCTTATCTAGTACCATTCTTTTATTCTTAGACTTACTTTCTCTGGCCTTTCTGTCCCTTCCCACAATAGGAGCTTTGCATAAGGTCTTTACTCCAGTAGAATAGGCTTTCTTCATCTCCCTTAGTTAACTGCTAATGTTTATGGCAGCACAATTCACAATTGCAAAGATGTGGAAACGACACTATATTGATTTTTTAATGAAAGTTCAGAACATCAAAAATATTGAAGCCACATAAATTTGCCATGAGTTTATATACAGCTTAAAAGATGTTTGCAGATTCTGATTACATTATGATGGGTTGCTTTCATGACAGAAACATTGAAAATGTATTAAATGCATTATTCTTAATTCAGCACAATATTCACAGATTTAATTGCAATCTAAATAACCACCTCTTTCTCATAAAAAGATTGATCATTCCACTTTTTGTTTACACATAATCACCTGTAGAAAGCAGGTATCATTCTGTTCATTTCTTCATTCTTTCAACAACCCTACTCTATGGCAAGCTCTGTGTGAGATCTGGGAGTTACTAATATTTACTCAGATTCTGTCATCAATGAACTTATTGTCTTTTGGGAAAGACAAAGAAATTCTTTCAGAATGGCTTGACAGATCTCAAGATAGAAGAGCAAGGGAAACAGAAAGAGGCTCTAAATTAGACTAGAAGAAATATCAAGGAGCAGATATAGGTAGGAAGGCTGTCCTTGACAGAGAAATATACATGTGCTATATGAAACTGCATAATATATTTAATAAAGGGCAAGAAATTTTGTGTGGCTAGGGTCA
>NW_012137414.1:4191625-4192161 GCF_000956105.1 Propithecus coquereli
TCAAGGGAACCTAAAAGTAGACTATCAATATTAGTCATTGCTCAAGTTGTGTTTACAAGCAGTTCACTAATTTACATTCAATTTATATCAAGAACCAAGAGCAGAAGTGTAATGAAGTGCAAAGTATCTTTTTGTTTTAATTTTCTTTCCTTTAGTGCACAGACTCGTGTATCAGCAGCTTTGGGGAGCTATTTTTTATTAGTACTACCTCCAGAATATAAACCTATCATATTTTAAATTACCCTCATTTCAGAAATTTTGTCTTCTTATATTAAAAGGAACATGTTTGGTATAAGTAACAGTATCAACTTCTGCATTGAATGTTTCCTAAGCCATCTCAAATGCATACAAATTGTTAGAAATCAATCACAATTTATTTATCTAACATATTTACATAGTATCCAAAAGAGAAGACTGGCTAGGTAATGGAAATCTAATTTAAATCTGTAAGCTATTTTAACAACTTCAAATTTATGGTGCCCCTTAAGAGTGCTAAATTAAATATGACTTCTTCCAGAATTTTTGAGAGACGTAAA
>NW_012137414.1:4193581-4194603 GCF_000956105.1 Propithecus coquereli
TACATAGTTCCTCGTGGTGCAAAACAATTCTTCTTGAAGAAGTCTAATGTTATTGGATATTGTAAAAATTGAAAGAAGCTTGCCAGAACCTAGCACCCTGGGCAAATCCAACCCCTTCTCCTAAGTAGCATAGCATTTTAGATAGATAGATAGATAGATAGATAGATAGATAAGATAGATAGATAAAACTTGAGTGATCTTCAAATAAGTCTGAAGGCTGTATTTTCTTTACTGCTCCTTCCCTGTCAGAGCTCAGGTTGTCAGTGCCTATATTTCTCTGTCAAAGGCCACAGCTCCTGTTAGGTGGCCTCTCTACAGCTACTGTATTTCCTGGCTCTAGTAACTGACCCCTCTCATCTTACCTCTTTAGGTGTAGGGGTGGGTAATGTCTTCCTACTGTTGCCAGAGCCATCTGTACCATTCCATTCATTAGTGTTCCTGAACCATCCACACACCTTTGAAAATTGTCCCTTCATTACCTTTCATCATTTACCCATTTTAACATGCCGTGTGTTTCCTGCTGATCCCTCATAGGTAAGCATGCAAAGTAAGATGATGACATATTTCTTATAAATCAAGGATTTGTTCGCCACTCCATATGAGTTAATAAAGGGCCCAAATATGACTTGAAATGAAGAGAAAAATTTTTATGAACTTTTTTTGCTCTATATCTACCTAAAAACATATATCTAGAATAGTTTTCATTCTTATGTCAAAATTAAGATATTTGCCACATACTGGCATTAATTCTTCATCTTCCCCATTAAAGGCAAAATAGATTGTTTTTAAAAGTTACTTGTTCAAAAAGACAATTTCCTTTCATGAACATAACATATACTGCAAGGATTCTTTATTTTTTTGGTTTGTTCTTTACAACCAAGAAAAAACAAGATAGTTTATATACCTATTGATTGGTCATAAGATGTCAACTATAGAACAAGGAAACCAAATAGATTTCTACGCAAGAATGTTGATTGCCATGACACATAAAATAACTGAAATTATATAACAGCCCTAGTGTT
>NW_012137414.1:4194653-4195060 GCF_000956105.1 Propithecus coquereli
TTTCTACGCAAGAATGTTGATTGCCATGACACATAAAATAACTGAAATTATATAACAGCCCTAGTGTTTAACATTAGAAAATAAAGACTGGACTAGCTATAGGTGATATTTTTAAAAAATATATAGCAAGCATTATGGCATGGGTGTTGACTCATGGACACTGAAGAGATGCTGGCCAAATCAAAACAGATACCAGTTTTAAATGACTGGAATATTCTTACAAGGGCAAACCAACTCAAGATCAGTCCTACAGCATAACTGTATGATAGAATATTATGGGGCAATTTAAATGATGATTAAAATGTGCAGTGTGAAATTAAACATCAAAAAACCACTAACTCTATTAAGGCAAAAAACTGTTTAGGGAAAGGATATTTTAGTTGTGGGTGTTTTTTCCCCCATTTTAA
>NW_012137414.1:4196705-4197225 GCF_000956105.1 Propithecus coquereli
ATATTTTCTCATCAAATATTTTCATAGAAATGGAGATTTTATTTACAAAAAGATAGCACTGAATTTAATGCTAGCATTAAAGTCTTCCTAAAGTGAGAGAATAAAAATAATAATAATTCATTTATGTGAATGCATTATCTGTTCAACTAAAATTTTTTCATGTGTTACTATACTTGGTATGTTAGTTCATATCCAGAATCCATTCAGTCTAATAAGAGCTCATTAAATACTTAATGAATGTTAAATGTATCAGTGGGCATTCTACAGTTTAAATTATATGTATATCTTGAAGAAAAACTCAATCACTTATTTGTTAAGTGACCCTTTTTCATTGTCAAGAAAAACTCGCTTCATGTTTAATTGGCCCAAATTGCATTCCATGCAAATATTTAAACTTATAAATGCCAAGGGGTATGGAAGCACATAAATGGATTAAATGAAGTATGATTCATTTCCTGTGACAAGGGAAAGGCTCCTTTCTTCCCTGAAGACTACTGTGAAATTGTGTGGATGGATATCT
>NW_012137414.1:4197275-4197684 GCF_000956105.1 Propithecus coquereli
ATGAAAACAACAAAATGTGTAACATGTCAAAGGAGGCATTAAATTTAGTGGAGGAGAGTCAAGTTTCTAAAGATTAATTCATTTATTCATTCATTTAGCAAAAACTACAATTATTGTGTTCAGGTTGTACTTCCAGATACCTTATAAATTAATGATGACTTTAAATTAAATGCATGTGAATTTCACAGTACTGTATATTTTTTAATCTGGAAATATTTTTCCTTAAACTAATCTCTAAACTTAAGAAAGTACCTTTTTATGGATAGAAGTTTATGAATTTAAAAAAAATTCTTTATAAGTAAGGAAAGAAAAAGGCCAAGTTGATTGATTTATTAAGAAGCAAATTTATGTCCTATATTACATCAATATATTGTTTTACCAACAATAAAACTAATATTTTCATTAATGA
>NW_012137414.1:4197734-4198076 GCF_000956105.1 Propithecus coquereli
AAATGGATTAAATGAAGTATGATTCATTTCCTGTGACAAGGGAAAGGCTCCTTTCTTCCCTGAAGACTACTGTGAAATTGTGTGGATGGATATCTGAACAAAATCAGAGTTCCTACAGGAATGGACACAGGAATGAGGCTATTGGGTAGGTGACTAATGGTATCTGTTATAATTAGACATACAATAAGAAATTTGGTAATATTAATTAATCAACAAGACATCCCAGAATCATGCTATCAAATGATATGAAATTCCTTTTTAAAATTATTTTTTAGTTTTAGAGTATTTTGATATATTTCCATAACTGACTCATTAGAAAAATATAATTACTTATGTCTTGTG
>NW_012137414.1:4199251-4199724 GCF_000956105.1 Propithecus coquereli
AAATGTGAATATAAGTAAACAATGTAAACAATTTAATTAAAATGATTAAACTTTTCCCCCTTCTCTCCCACTCTAAATGGACAGTAGCTAGATATTCACTATTTTAAAGACTTACCCAAAGTTCTGATTGTGCCATTTTAAAATGTCTATTCTGATAGGAGGAAGATTGTAATCTCATCTATTGCTCAGAAAATTACACATAGTGCTTATTATTTATTCTATAAAATATTTTTCACTAATTTATGTACCAGTAATCTTCTAAAGCCAAAATATAAATATTCACAGGACCTCCTCATGATCTATTTTCTTATATTTTATCCCTCATTATTATTCTCACGATATGTCTTCAGTTAGCTCATCCTACACTGTCAGGTGTTATTTCAGATATTTCTCTCTATTCACTTTCAATAGAGATTTTAATTGGTTATCACATCCTTTTGGAGCTGACAGGCATTTAAAATGTAAAATTATCA
>NW_012137414.1:4201234-4201574 GCF_000956105.1 Propithecus coquereli
AGGTTAAACTTGCTGCTAGATTTGGTCATATTTTATAAATTTTAAATGAGTGAGCTCACTTAGATAAGTTTTTTGGGCGTTTGGTTATTTTTTTAGCACAGAACAATATGCTAATAATATTTTTAAATGGGCGTGTAGTGTGTTTCTTTGAATAGAGAATCTTTTATGTATGGACATTTAATTATTCTTAATTCAATCTCAGAGGCCCAAGTAAAAACATGGATTTTACAAAACTGGGTAAAATTCACAACATAGACAAATATCAGTCATAAAATTGTAATTATTCTCAAAGACAATGTGAAAACTCTCAAGTTAGGCGCCATAATCCACTTTTCAACCT
>NW_012137414.1:4204239-4206380 GCF_000956105.1 Propithecus coquereli
TTACATTTTTCTCTACTGTCCCCTAAGTCAATAGACAATCATAAGGATGACAATGCTACTGATATTAATAACATCCTCATAGTCAACATAACTTTCCACAAAGCCTAAACCACTATCACAGAAACTAAGCAGGTCCTACAATACATCCTGAAGAATGAGAGAAAAAATATCAATAATTTCAACTGCTCAAATGGAAGGCTCTGATAGCAACAATATTAAGTGACACATTGAAGGAAATTCCACTGTTAAATAATGAAGGTGAGAAAAAATGCTTTGTTTCTCAACTCATGGTCATTTCTTTTTTACATTAAGAACCCTGCCCAATACTTATATAACAAAATGAGCCTATTATTTTGATGTCTCCTAATAGCCTGAAGCCTGATGTCATTTAAACCAATAATCTGTGATTGAATTTTTCAGCATTCAACTTTTTTAGCATAATATTTGGCATAGCCATAGGTGACTTATTATTAATATTCTGTTCAATTTAATCAAATTAGAAGATAAAAAAAATAAGCAGCATAATTTCTCTTAATGTGTTTTAATGACATAATTCCAACAATAACTTTGTTAGTACAAAAAGCAACATAAATTATTAATAAATATCTCAACCATTTGCCAAATAGCTACAAAACATATAGATTGCATATATTACATATAGTATTATGTAATATTGTATACAGTAGTCTTCCCTTATCTTTAGTTTGAGGTACCTGTGGTCAACTGCAGTCCAAAAACAGGTGAGTACAGTACAAGAAGATATTTTGAGAGAGAGAGATCATATTCACATAACTTTTATTATAGTATATTGTTATAATTTTTCCATTTTATTATCAGTTATTTTTGTTGATCTCTTATTGTGCCTAATGTAGAAATTAAACTTCATCATTGGTATGAATGTACAGGAGAAAGCAGTATATATAGAGTTTGGTATTGTCCAGAATTTCAGACATCCACTGAGGACCTTGAAACGTATCCCCCATAGATAAGGGGGGACTACTGTAATCATTTTCCACCATTACAGAATTAAAATGAGTTTGTTTTGATCTTTCCTATCCAAAACTAATTTCTAAATTCAGAAAACTTCAAAAAGATTTTATAAAGCTGTGGTGCTTATTACCATTGAAGGCATTAATATATAATTGCTTGAAGAAGAAAATGGGCTTTTTCAGTAATAATAACAAATTTCCAAAATAATTGGAAGCACACTAGCTCATCATCCTTTGAGTTAAAAGATAAGATTTTGGTAAAATACAGTGAAGGATTTTTACAGTGTAACTTGATCATAGTTTGCCTGAGTTATGATTATCTACATTATTACCCTGAAAATTTGACTTTTCCTCATAAGATATTACCACATTTACTATAATAAATTAGCCTATTGCGTAGCACCAATAAAATATTAACTTATTCAACGTTTTAAAATAAGAATATTAATTGCATACAAAAAGAAAAAAATATGCTGGGCACTACCCATTATATGAGCCATTTATTTCATGGTAAACATTACTTTTGATCTCAGGAACAGGAATGCAAAATACTCAACATACTAACTGGAAAAAAATAGATTTTAAGATGAAAACCTTAGAGCTCTTGATCTTTGAACAAAGTTGGGCTCTTAATAAATTTCAAATGAAAAAAGAAACATTAGGTTGGTTTTCCTTCTGGCCTTAGTAAATAGGAAAGACAACTGCAAGCAGGTATTCCAAAATATGAAACAAAATTATCATTCTTGCCAAAAAAAAATCTTCTAGCATCTGTTGCCACATAGAGCCATTATAATGCAATTAGGCAGACTAAGGACCAGATGCTAAGGAAACAAAATATAAAATATGAAGCATGATATTATTTTGGCTAATGAATTTATTTCCAAATGTTACAGGAGTGATTCATGGAGCTTTTTTTTGCCTAAAAGATCAGTTGTCACATGTACATGTTGCACTTTAACATGATATATATGTAATCTAATGAGAAAAGTAAATTCTCTCTCATGTAATATTGGATGTTTCAAAGTGACTAAACTTCAGACACTCCTGCAGGTAGACAAATAACTTGCCAGTGGTGATAAGTTAATCTTTTATGCTTCAAAACAGTAAGAGTTAGGTTATACTATAAATGTAATATAATTTTATGAAAAATAA
>NW_012137414.1:4206430-4207676 GCF_000956105.1 Propithecus coquereli
TGCTAATTTTTTGAAATGTGTATATAACTGTTTAGCTTCACATGCAGTTTTAGACTGATAAACTAGTGTCCATTCAGGTCCCTACAGGTTCCTGTTTGAAATCAAGGCCAGTAATAACAGCCTTAAAGAGGATTATTAGAAGAGTTAAAATGTGAACCTTCTCGCTCAACAAAGAATGTAAACAGAATCATCTAGATAAGAGGACAGTTTTAAAGGCTATTGTAGTCCATTAGTCTGTCTTTCAGTCTAGTTTGTTTCTTTCATTTCTTAAAATCATAGCTGCTTTTCTGGATGACCTTCATTATAATCTGGAAAGTCACATTGACATTTCTCCCAGAAAGCCATATAAAGTATAATTTTCGAAAGCCTGAGCACTACAAATAAAGCTGCCTTTGACCATTATAACTGAAGAACAGCCCTGTAGTGTTAAAAATATTATTCCAGTTATATGGTTCCATTTCTTGAGGTTTAGTAGTAGCCAATTATGGCTCACTGGCCACAGAAGTGACTGGTCATTGTCTGAAAACAGGATGATGAAGTGGGGAGGTAAAACTGATTAATCTTCTTTTCCCTCTTACATATAGATATTGATTGAAATAATGAGAGATTTAAAAAGCTGACACAGAGCTTTGATGTATTCTTTGATATTTCCTGCCTCTTGTCTACAATGTTACTCTATAAAATAGGGTCAGTTAAAATAAAAAGCCAGGGAATAGTTTCTACTCACTAATGACTAAAACTACCCGGAAAATGGAGTTTTGCACATTGACAAATGGAAACAGAATAGGATGCCCAACAATGGTTAAAAAAATGGAATTTTTTTATATTGCCACACTAATCTGCTCTCTGTTCTCTGTTCCTGCAAGCTCTCACAGAGTGACTTGGCACCTACTTTTCTCCTTTTTAGAATGGCCTCTCTCACATGTTACCACTAGTGAGTGATCTCACCTGTTCAAGATCAAATCAAAAATTGTCTTTCCAGTCTTCCTGGCTGGGATAGTCATGCCCAACTTCACATTTTATGGTACAAACCTCTATTATTGTTCTGTACCACAGTATTATGTGGATTTGCCTGTGTCTCTTCTAGACATGTGGTTCTTAACTATTGTTTTATGCTGTGGATCCCTTTGGCATCTGGTGAAGCATATGGAACACTTCCCAGAATGTTTTTAAATGTGCAAAATGAAAATTCAAAGCATATAAAAGTACAAAGGAAATTAATTATATTACAATATAATTGTCAAAT
>NW_012137414.1:4211826-4214693 GCF_000956105.1 Propithecus coquereli
AGGAGCTTGGGCTTGAGAAAAATGGAAAGATGTTGGTCAAAGGTTATATACTTCCGGTTGTAAGATGAATAAATGGGGATCTAATGTACAGAATGGTGACAATAGTTAATAACTATATTGTATACTTAAAATTTTCCAAGAGAGTACATCTTAAGTGTTCTCATCACAAAAAAATAATGGTAACTATGTGAGGTGATAGATATATTGATTGCAGTAATCATGCCACAATATATACGTGTATCAAATCATCACATGTACATCTTGAATATATACAATTTCCAATTATCAATTATACTTCAAATAATATGGATAAAAGTATCTCATATTTATTATTATATTTTAGTGCTGTCAACACTTATATTTTATCTAATTTTACCCTCGAAATAACTGAACCTGAAAAGTTTTGATTTTAGATATGAAAACTGAGGCCCATTGAGGACAAATGACTGTCAAAGTCACAAAAGAAGGATTGGAGTTGGAACTCCTTGCATGTGTCCTGATCACAAATCATTACCTACTTCTATAATTTCCTTGTGTCATTAATAATATGAAACTTTTATCATGAAAACATTTCTAGGATATCCGGAACCATACACTAATCAAATATGGAAAGAAAATCCATTTTTAAAGGAGTTTCTCAACTTGTTGAAATTTGCATGTAAAATATTCTTTGTACCATCTTACACTATAGGACAAAACAGAAGCAGAAATGATGAAATGGGCTCACCATTAAAGACTTGACTAGTCTTGAAATTTAGACAAGTCAGGTCATTAGTCGTAGAGTCCTAAGGTGAGAAAGCACGCCTGATTCCACAGTAGTAAAGCCAGAAGCTGTCTAATTTACATCCTCTACTTAGCTGAGGATATCAGATGTGTTCAGGTTGAACAAGTTCAAGACTCTTGCTTGAGTAATTTTAAGGAATGTAACACAGTCTGAATAGTAATTGGTTATCTAATAACCCTGCTCGCAGCACCAACATAAGCTTGTTTTACTCCTAAGCACAGAATAGGACCAACTGCACTGAGGTGCTAGAAAAAGAAACCTTCATTTTCACATAAGCTTTAAAGGCAAGCTGATGTGAAATCCTGAAATAAATTCTGAAAATGAATGGATTAGTGATAAAATTAATGAGAAAACTAAAGTCTCTGAAATGAAATATTTTTGGCATGTGATAACCTGATATGCTGCCCTCCAAAGTCCCTTGCAATTAGGTTTGCTGAGCCACCTCCGCATAGCTTTTCTTGCATCATGGGTATTATATTAACCAAGCCAACTTGTCTAATTTGTCCTTGTCTCAAATCACTTTTCAACACTGACTTTTACTCCATTTATGGCAATCTCCTTATCCACAGCAATATGGTACCTTTTCCTTCTGGGCTTTCTCAGCATGCTTCTTCACCATTCCGGAAGGGTTTCCCACTACAACTATTACTACCACCAACTACAACCTCTGTATCTGACACTAACTGCAACCCCATCACCTACTAACTTCTCGTTATTTTTAATAGTAGCATCACTCACTCCCAATTTACACATCTACTGTTTGATATCCACTGTAGCCTGGACTCTGAGTGACCACATCAGTGTTAAATACAAAAAAACAACATCTTAGATTTTTACTTTCTTGAACACATTTTTGCTTGCCAAACATATTATATTCCGATCCAGAATTATAACTACTGTCTTCTTTCTCCAAATGTCTACTTCTCTTTGGTAGGGAAACATCAAATGATGTAGTTTATTCCTCAGTAAATCACTATTATCCACCATCAGCTGAATTGCTCTTGCTCTTCTCATTATTTAATTTATCAAATATATATTAAGCTACAGCTACGTAGCTGACAATATGCTTGTTACTGTATATTCAGTGATGATCAAAGCAGCTAGAGGACGAGTGAGGAAAGCATGCCAGGTGAAGGCAATAGCAGAAAAGAGACTGGTATTTGAGAAATGAGAGCAGATCAGTGTAGCTGAAATGCAGTCAGACTGCAGAGGAGAAAGGAGAAAGAGGCATGAATCAAGTTTGGAACGTGATAAAGGTACTGGATGCATCAGGGCAATAATGGTCTTTAACCAGAGATTGACACAACCTGGTTTATATTTTTAAAATATCACTCTTTATGCTACGTGGAGAATGGAGTGAGTAGAAGGGGACAAAAACACAAGTTAGGGGTGGGGGAGCATCGCAGTGTGCATGGGTAAATTAGATTAGGATGAAAACAAAAGGTATGTATGATATATATCAACTTGCTCTGCTGTTCTATGAGCTGTTTTTTTTTTCCACATATTCGTATACCTGGCACATATCCTATACCAGCTTTTCTGAACCTTCTCCCTGCTTTTCAGGTTCACAAACTGTTTCCTTCCTCTCCACCTCCTGCTCCAACTTTAGTTATTAAACAGAGAAAAGTCATCTCATGTGAGTTCCCTCACCATCCCTCCCTCTAACATCTTAAGTGCCTTTGCCCTGTTTTATTAAGCACGTGAAACAATTTTTTCTCTAACCATCTGTGCTACTTTGGATTCTCCCCCTAACAGACACTGAGGGAAGGATTTGAGGTGCAGGTAGTTTATCTGGCAATTGATTTCAGAAAGTACAAGTGAGAGGGTAGAAAAAGTGAGATTAGAAAAGGGGAGGAGGCAGTAAAGTGTGTGTCAGTGAGCATTTTTACCACTGGGGGCAACTGGAGCACAATCCTGCTGGTCAAGCTACGAAAAGGTGTGAGGAACATGGCTCAGAATTGGCCACCAGAATTAGCCAGGCGAGGTGGTGCATGCCTGCAGTCCCAGCTACTCGGGAGGCTGAGGCAGGAGGATCGCTTGAGCCCAGGAGTTTGAGGTTGCTGTGAGCTAGGATGACGCCACG
>NW_012137414.1:4214743-4215713 GCF_000956105.1 Propithecus coquereli
AAATATATTGTAGAAATAGTACGATGTTAGTCCCTTTTCATAAATTTATACTTTGAAACGCCTTTTAAGAATGGTTTCCTTTTCATAAATAAAACCATAATTTATTATCGTTAATATTATCTATGTTAGTAAGTATGAGTTTTAATGCAAGCCAAAAGTGTCGACAGGGAGATCTCCCAAACAAAAGGCATTATGGTAGGGGGATGCTTCTTTTGGAGACTGTGCTGATAAATATGATTGCTGATAAATATGATAACAATATGGTTATAAAAGGCAACATTTCTATGAACAGAATGTTATATATATAGTGTTTAAAACATATTATTTAATGCTTATTGTTTTATAAACAATGAATCAAAATATAGAGAATATCTACTGAGGTATTTAAGAAGGAATATAAAACATAGCACCTGCTCTCAAGAAATTTATTAAAAAATACAGAATCAAAGAAATAATTAGCAAGTAATTAAATTGAGAAGTAAGGAGAAACGATTATGTGGAACAAAAGTTCATAGAATGAAGTGATGTTTGGAGTAGTCAGGGAAAGTGCTATGGTAGCTCTAGTACTCGAATTGGATTTTTGAAGATGGGAATACTTTAGAATCAAAAGTAGATGGAGGGAAAAGATTCCAGAAAGGAGAGTAAACCTAGCAAAGCAAGAATAAGTTGAGTGAGCTGGCCTGTACAGGAGAAAGAATATTTAATGCTGAGAATGTAGATAAAACGACATAGTTGAAACCCTTTAAAAGAACATTGGCAACGTAGTTTTCTGAGAGGATTCACATCGCTCTCAACTCAAAAGAAATTCTCTTAGATTTGAGAATTACATAGCCAATCAGCCAATCAGTCCAAAGCCTTGGACAATAAATTTTGGTTACAGAGTTATTAAAAACACTTAACATAGCTAGATCTAGCCATTCCACAATGTATATATAGATCTCTTATTGTGCCTAATGTAGAAATTAAACTT
>NW_012137414.1:4216309-4227720 GCF_000956105.1 Propithecus coquereli
CTAATTTTTTCTATATATTTTTAGTTGTCCAGCTAATTTCTTTCTATTTTTAGTAGAGACAGGGTCTCGCTCTTGCTCAGGCTGGTCTCGAACTCGAGCTCAAACAATCCGCCCGCCTCGGCCTCCCAGAGTGCTAGGATTGCAAATCTGTTTCTTGATCCACTAAAATGTATAAGGGTTTTACATATTTTTATGTTGGTTAATAAGATTAAAACAAACTGTAATAACTTGACACCACATTGCCATTTGTCAACATGTACTACCTTCTTACTAGTTTTCCATATTTCAAATCTATGCCAGAATCTGTTGAATTTCATAACTTCTACACAATTATTGTTATATTTTTAATTCATAGACTTTTATGAACAGACTAATTGGAAATACCAGAACCACAAAAGCTATCTATGTTCCAAAATAATCTTTACAGAATCCCTTTTCACTTGTGCTATATATGGCCTTTAGTAAAAGCACTTTTGTTGTAGTTGTTTTGTGGTTGTTTGAAATCAATAGAAATATTTTCAGGGTCCCAGAAACCTCCAAGGTAAGTGTTTAAAAATTATGCTTGCAGGAATCTGTCAGTATTTTGGTAAATATTATCTGAAGCATAAGCATAAAAAATTTGAACAGCAGTCTAGTTCACACAGAAATTATTTTATTCACTGGAATGTCTTCACATGTGGTATACTTTATTTTTAGTTTCATTTTACTTTGTGATTAATAATTATGATTCCAAAGTGGTTAAATAATACAATTTGTTGGAAAAATGATACTCTAGAGTAATACACATACTCTATATGTAATTTTAGTAATACACACTTCATTCAGTCATATAAAATTTTTTCCAGTCAAATAATCAAATGCAGATAGACATAATAGAGAATTTCACTATCTTTAATTATATGGCAAGGTTTTTCCTTGTCTCCCTATAACCAAAAGGATGTGGTAGAAATCCTTGGTGCTTATTTTTATTGGAAAAAGATTTGTCTAGATTTCCTGATAATTTAGTGAGAACCTCTCAGTTTAGTGAGAACTTCTTAGTCAGTTTTCATTGTGCAGACATGGACTGACTCAACTTTCAAAAAAAAATATTGACATAATGTATTTTCAAGTAACTGGTGTTTAATTGAAAAGAACTTTCTTTCCCACAGGTTCATGTTCAATCTTGGTTTGAGTCTCAAATATGGGGTAAAGCAAAGTAGTACTTTTTCTGCTTTTGGAAACTTTAAAGCTGCCTAGGAAGATATAAAGAAATGTGAACCCTTTAACTCACCCTTTCTTTTTCTTCCTCTCTTTCTCTCAACCATATTTTTAACACTTTCCATAAAACTAAAAGGCTGAGTTTTGACTGGCTGGAAAAAACATCCATTTATTTCAGGTTCTTCCTTTCCCTGGCTTCCATCTCAAGTGTGGCCCAAAATAAAATAGAGTCATGCACTGCATAATCATCTTTCAGTCAACGATGGACTGGATATAGGACAGTGGTCCCATAAGATTATAATACTGTACTTTATTGTACCTTTCCTATGCTCAGATATGTTTAGATACACTAATGCTTACCACTGTGTTATCATCGCCTACAGTATTCATTATAGTCACGTGTTGTATAGGTTTGTAGCCAAAGAGACATAGGCTATACTGTATAGCCTGGGTGTGTAGTAGGCTACACCATCTAGGTTTGTATAAGTACATTCTATGATGTTCACACAACAACAGAATGACTCATTTCTAAGAAGCTATCCCTGCTGTTAAATGACGTACGACTGTATATGAACTGTGTGTGTTTGTATGTGTAAGTTTATGTGTCATTGAAGGGATATGATTGTGGCTTGACCATGAGGAATCAGAAAACCAAAAAGGTAAATAAATGGTTGTATCCTGAAAGTCTGAAATGAGGTTTTAAAAGAAATCCCATATTAATAAAAAACAAACACAAGCCAACATGCATTTTGTTCTCACATTCAATTAATGATCTAATAGCTATCAGAAGAAAATGTGATAGATATTATTCATTTGGACCAAAACAAATAAAATTGAAATAAAAATACCTCCTCTTTTTTTTCCTGAGCAAATTTTTCTGTAAGATTCATTCATTCATTTATCAAGCTAATTTATTGAACTCTCTTTATATGCCAGGCAGGTATTAACTGCTAAGTATTCAGTGATGAAAGACAAGAGATATAAGAGACCTAGTACAACATTAGTTACTCTTCTCAAATGTATCCTCTGAAATGCCATTAAGAATGGTTTCTTTTTCATAAATAAAACCATAATTTATTATCATTAATATTATCTATGTTAGTAATTATGAGTTGCTTTAATCATGAAAGGGAAAGTAAAAAATAAACTGGTAATTGAGCCAAGCCAAAATAAATTATTCAATATAATAAAGATCAGAAATATGGTACATTTGCTTTTTAAGCATTACCCTTCTTTCATCAAATTGGAATAGTATCTGAATTAAAATAATGTGAAAATCATAGCTCTATTTCTGAAGCATGTTACAGGTAAGAGTAGACAAAAAAGAATACATTATAAAAGTGAAAATAAATGATTATATATTTTCTTGATGTATTTACAAAAATTGAGAAAATGATTGTGATAAAAATTTCTACCTCCTTAAAGGATGTCCATCCCCAATTCTAAGTTATGAACATCTAGATTGAATTCCATTAAAAATCAATCATTCATATTAAACATTTAATCTAAATGTTGTTCCTCGTTAGAATATATCAAAAGTTTAAATTTTACTGAAAGAAATGGACCATAACAAATAAGCATACAACTTTTAAAAAAATAGCAAAAGTTACACTTTTGGAATACTTGGCTTTAGTGATTAGCATTTTAAAAGATATATTCTAATTTTTATTAGGCATTATAATTAAGTGAAATATCCAGTCTTGTTATGGTTTAAGTTTCCAAACTGTGGCTTCAGTAAGATGAGTTAGAAAACATCTATTTTTACTGACCTGAAGGGGAGACTTTGATAAACAGTATAGATTCGAGTGATTTGTAACACATGGCTCATGTTTTCATTTTGTTAAAAATATCATAGACTAAATCCTTACTTAGGGAGGAATCTCAGGGAATAAGAATCAGAGGAGTCATTAAAAATTGAGTCTTTACATATTTGAGACCTAATGACTGTTTACTTTGATCAACAGTAATTTTCCTGCTAATTTCAGTAGAAAAATATTTTTTAAAAATAGGTATTCAATATTTTTATTCCATATTTTAAAATTTAAATGTATTTATCATTAATAGAACACATGCCTCAATTTTTTGAAGGATATGTGTTTATTGTCTTGTATAGTGGCAAATTTCTCTAAACAAGGCATAAAGAGAATACAGGTTGCTAGACTAAGCATGCTTATTTTCTGTTCTTAAGCATTCAGCAGTATCTATATCTCCTGAGAAACCTGTTAAAAACGCAAATTTTGGGGCTTCACCTCAGAAGGACTGAATTGGAAACCCTGGGAGTGAGGCCGAGCAAGGTATGTTTTAACCATCCCTTCAAATGATTCTAATGCACACTCAAGGAAGGGTGGGAACCGCTGCTATAGTCTATTTTTTTCTAGAGTTTGCATAAGATCAAAAAAAGAAAAAACTAGGTCATGGGGCTTTGAGGGGAACGATCAAATAAATAAATCAAGGACTATATAAGCATAGTTCAATAAACAGGCTGATGATTGTTTTTCACTTATTTTTCTATTTCCTCCTTAGTTTGTACATGCATTTAAAGATAATCTCAGCAATGTCAGCAAGCTTGGTGGCATAGTTCAAGCTGTGAGGGTTCAATAAATAGGTCTGTAAACATTGCAAATCAACATAGCTTTTGATGAAATGTCAAGCAAGACAGAGCTTAGCTATATTCAGCTCAGCTTGAACTCATAAACCATTAACTGGCCTTTGTACTTCCAGGACAATCTGTCTGATGAATAAAACACAAATATAAAATTGTTAAAAAATCTTTGGAAAGAGATTAGTATTATAAAAGGCAATCTATAAATGAGAAACGACAACCACTTAGTCCAAAGCAAATGAGAGACAAGACTTGCAAAAGTTGGTAACTTTTTTTTACAAATCAAGTTATGGGAAAACGTGAGATCCAAAAAGACTTTTAACTTTGGACTGTCTTTATTCCCAACATATTCTTTTAATTTAAAAAGGTACATTTTTATCTTAACTCTTTTAGTTCTACCGTCTCCAATAAAACTAGCCATACTTATGATAGAAACTAGTTCAAGTCAGAAGCTATTTGAATTTTAATAAGAGTAACATAATTTAGAAATTAATGTACTTTTAATTAATGATTATATTTACTGACAAAAGATCTATGCTAATTTAGAATTTTAGGACATCATATAATTTTTAAAAAATGATTAATCACTATAACTTTTTTACTTTATTTAAAAGCTAGCATTTAACAATAAATGTTTAACCTCTAAAATCATTCTTAAATATTTCAGGATATTTGTCAGCCTGGGATTATTGTTTACAACTGGTGGCCCAGTTTGCTTGCTAATAAGTTGTGCTTGTCTGAACATGTCTAAATTACTACTCACAACATTCCTTATTATTTTCCTTTTCTTTGATTAAAAAAACTTCTTGAAACTCACATATATGTATATGTACATATATGTATATGTATGCACATATATAACACACGAGTTTTTCTATTGTTACGACAAAGATCCCTCAGTTTTCTAACGAGTTTATGAATGTAGTTTACATCCTTAGAAATTTAATTTGAAATAGAAATAGTTTATTGGTTAAGGTCTGGCTTCTTAATAATTTTGTTCCTTCATACAGAAATAATTTTAGATTCCTGAAGAAAAAGTTCATAAAAGCCATAGCCCCAAAAGTAAAATTTGGGTTTTTTCTCATTTCAGTGATTTGCATTATCCTGTATGTCGTTGATGTCAAATACCTCCCCTCCCTTCCTCACAACAAAAGCCCCAATTTAACTTTTATAGAAAGATATATGGAATAAGAGTAATCTAAATATATCCCAGAGGTTGCAAATTGACCAAAAGAGTCACCTTTAGGGAAGCCTGCTTCCGAATACTTGTGGCATTTATCATTCTTCTGAATGGCTGTTGCATTTAGCTGCAGCTTTTACTCACCCAATGAGACCTCAGACATTTCAAATTCTGCGGAGGCTGGCTACACCTTCATAGGAAAGCTTTTTGCTGATTTCCCTGTTGGTACTTTTCTCTTACACATTCTATGGGGTATGATAAACCTGGAGGTAGAATCATAGCCAAGCACAGATAAAGCAGGTACCTAATCTCTGACCAGCCCCACAAAAGCAGATAAATACACGATATTTTTGCACCTGTTTCTTCCACTCTGGTTGCCATGAATAGTGAGGTGTTCTTCACAGATTCAGCTTCACAGACAGCATTCTGCAAACACTCCCCTCTCACAGCAATGGTTTCTTCCCTCACAGGCTCAATCTACCTGATTACGTTCCCTTCTAATCAGTAACCTCAGTTCCACTAGTAATAACTGTGCCGTCTGCTTTATATAGGATGTCTGAGACTGAAGCATAAACTAGAGAGAATTAGAGGAGCTGATTATTACGAGGACACCTGTATTTTTGTCTAGTCTTCATGTGAACTCGACGGTGCACTCATTTATGCAAACTGTTGTTAGTGAAAGAGAAGCTGAGAGAAGGAAGCATAAAGAAGAGACTGGACCTATAAATCCGTGCACCTGTGTGATGCTAGAAGAAAACAACTTTGAAAATGTCCAGTGCTGCTCAAAATACATTTGAACTTTCTATGAAAACATAAAAACAAAAAGTGCTTGAAATCCAAATATCTCTCTCCAGATATGCCTTTAAAAATCTATTTTAAAATCTGAAACAATTTTAAACTCAACATAAACCACAATGCAGAAGTTAATTCTTAAAGCAAATGCAGATTAAGACTGAAGCTAAAACCAGTCCACGTAAGCCCTGTTTTTTATAAAGCAATAATCTGTATAACTTACTCAAAATTGTATTTGAAGTTAAACCTTGAATCCTGCTTCTTGAGAATACAGAGTTGTGCCAGGCTTGTGTAATGACTGTTTACCCAGAGCATAAGATTGAAGTGGATTTTCAGATTAAAAATAAAACTCTTAAGTACGTCAATCCCCATCTGATCAAAGCACATAAAGTAAATTTTTTTTCAAGTGCTTCATTAACAATATACCCAAGTAGAGCTGCAGTTCTCTCAGTTTTCTTTAAAGAGAAAGTTGTTAAAATGATTGAAGTCCATGTCAAGGAACCTGGAGTTAGAGTTAGGGTTTGCCTCTTTTTCATATTAGCAGACTCAGTGCTTGGCAAACAGCAAGTGCTCAATGCATGTTTATTTAATGTGAACAAAAGCATGCAATATAAAATGCCATTGTTTTTGTCACTGATATTTTAAAAAGCCCAAGTTCTGTACTTATTTCATTTTTACCTAAGCCACAATTTTCCAAAGCTCAAAAAAAAAAAAAAACACCTTAAATTCTATTTTCTTTAGCAGAAAATATTTGGCAATTATAAACATGTGCTGTGCTGAAGGTAAGTCATAATGTGACTGATTTTTTTTCCCTTGCTCCTTTTTCTACTTTCAATTTTCAGACACGGAAATTTCATTTAGAAAGAACAGGAGGTGTTGGTGGGAAAAAGCTCATTAATCGTACCATATCCCCTTGCCTACAAAAAGTACTGCATCCAAATTACAGAAGAACTAAAGAAACCTTGTAGCGTGAGTATATAATTAGCAGTGCTACTAAGTGAATGGAAATGGAGGTTGCCTAACTTAATTAACTGTAATCATTACTCATTTCCGTCCTGCTTACAAAGATTAGTTGAGGGTATTTCTTCTGTGTTATTGCATTAGGCATTTCTACTTCTCTCGTAAATGTGTAAACAATTATGCCACAAAAAATTATCATGTCCTTTCAATCAGATATAAGCTTTTCTGAATAAGTAAGTTTCATGTCTTAGTTCAGGGAGCAGAACAGGAATGATGAGAAAGTATTTTGTTGGGCTAAAGTTAGAGAAGAAAAAATAGATAATTATAGAAGCTAGTAGCTCGAAGAGGAAAAGTAGAACCCTATATATGATTTTCTATAAACAAATTAGCTCTTTACGAGGGAGGAGGGAAATAACAGATAGATCTAAAGGAGAAAATTAGGGATAACACAATATGAATAGGTAGCACTGTCTAAGTTGATCACAATTGCACAATGCAAGATGCCCAAAGCACCTTCAAGGACGTTGTGGCTAAGGATTGCTTTCTTGTGATTTATCCTTTTAGTAGAAAACACTTCCATCTGGGAAGCATTTATTCTTTTTAATTAATAAAAATAACCTTGAATTACACCTAAAAAGAACTTTTATGTATACCAGAATAACAAGAATGCCTGTGATGATGATCACTAGCAGGGCTTGGCTTCATTAGCCCTGGCATTATCAGTGCCAAAAAGATTCACAATGACTCTGTCTGCTAAGAGGGACTTCATATTTAATGAGGATCTTCACTGTTCTGGGAATTAAGCTAAGAGTTTCAGGTATTGCATTTCAAGAATCTTCCCAGCAAACTTGCAACACTGATACTGTTATCCTTATACCCATTTTATGGGCAAGGGAATTGTAGCTCAGAGAGTTTTCCCAGAGTTATCCAGCTAATTAGAAATGGTTATGATCCAGCTCTGCCTAACTCCCTAGACCACTATGTCTCAAATGTTATTATGCACAGAAATCATGTGGATATCTTGGTAAAGAATGGATTCTGATTCAATAATTTTAGGTGGAACCTGAGATTCTGCATTTCCAACAACCTCCCAGGTGCTGCCGCTGCTGCTGCTGTTGATACTACTGCTGCAGGTGGCCTTTGGACAACACATTGGGTAGCACGGCCCCTAAACCAATTATTTTCAAACTTAGCTGATATTAGAATCATCTGGGGAGCGTTTTCAACACCCCAGTGATCAAATTGCACTTCCTATCAATGAAATCCGAATTTCTAGCAATGAGAATTGAGTGATTCTAATGTAGAGCCAAGTTTGAGAATCTGTGCCCACAGACCTGTGGTTCTCAGACTAAATGTCCATCTGAGTCAACCGAAGAGCTAATAAAGAACACAGAGCCTACCTTCATTAAAGCAAAGATTTAATTGGGCCTTTGTATGTTTAGGTAGATCCCCAGGTGATTCTGATATCCAACAAAGTCTGAAAACCACTCCCTAGAGCATGCTCTTTCAAATTAATCAGATCAAGCCCTAAAGACAACTTTACCATTCAGGTAACAGAGCTAAGGGCAAGAGCTTGTTTCACATACATTCTCAGGGTTCTTAGGTGTAATAAGACATCCTCCAAGCTAAAAGTTTCTCAGCCTCTCACACCAGCACAACCTCAGTCATGGAAATTTTTTTAACCTCTTTTGTGGTCATCAGTGTCCTCATTGTACCACTCATGCTAAGTGTTTGCTTTTTTTTTTGGGGGGGGGTTGTTGTCGTTTCTTTTTTTCTTGCTTATTGTAGTTAGTTGCACATTAAATCCATTACTTTGTCAGTACTTCAGTGGAAAGTGTATCCATTTTATAGGACATTTGCCCAGGATAGCTATATAATTAAAAGTAATTGATTTTGAAAAGGAACAAAATGGTAGGTTGAAATGAATAGAAATAATGATCCCCAAGCTCAGTAACATAACTAAAGCACAATGCATCATCCTGTGGTTAAAACCCAGTTCATAAATGATCTTACAACTCCTTTTCAAGGGCTTGTAAAGATGAGGGCCATTTTGACAAATGACACATTTTGGCTTCAGGGGAGTTTTAACATGACTGTTGTCATATTATGCCGTCTTAAACATTTTTGTTGGCAGTAAATGGAAGATGTGAGCATGTTAGAAATGTAATTAATGAGGTCCAAATTTTACTTCCTTACAGCACCAAAGAGCACATACTTCTAGGAAATACTTTTGGATATTTCCCTTAACATTTTTTTAGGATAGTCCAGCTATTAGTTTCAATAAGCACACCCAGGGCACCTGCTGCTTATAGTTCTGGACATTGCACATTGCACAAAGGTTTTTGAACAAAGCAGATAAAGTCTCAAATCCATACACACACTCCCCTCAGCCATCTTTGTGACCCTCTACTAAGGCAGAGTCAGACTGGAAAAAGCATGTTTTCTGAAAAAAAAAAAAATGGTTCTTCTGTGGATTTGGGGGGGAGTACTCCTTTGTTTAATTTTCAGAGTTCCTTATAAGCCAGCAGTAGTACCGTGGACTACAAGGTATAATGGAAAATGTTTGAGGTTTTAGCTGGAAGACATTAGGAACTAATTTTATGACCTAGAGCATCTTATTTAAATTTTTAGCATCACTAGGCCTTCCATCTATAAAAGAGTGGCAACATGCCATAGAGATTCAAAGCTCAGGCTCTAGAGTCAAAGCAGATAAACTAGGGCTTGAATTCCAATTCTGCTACAAACTAGCTCTGTAAACTTGGCATGCCATTTAAACCACATTTAATTATCTGTCAAATGGGATATAATATCAATTCAAGCTTCCTAATCTATTATTAGAATTAACTGCAAGGTGTTTAGCACAGTTCTTGATGCAGAGTTAGTGCTAAATAAATAGTAGCTGCTATTTGTCAACAACAATAAGAAGATGATAATAATTCACATTTCCCAAGGCTTGGGAGGAAGTTAAATCAAATTATTCATATAACATGAGTCTTTGAACTGAAAAACACCATAATTGTGTTGGAGATGCTTTTTTTTTTTCTTTTTAGTAATGTATGTTTGCCATAAATTGTGGTGGTTAGAAGGCAAAGAGTCAAGTTACAAAAGATCTGGCTACAATAATTGTTGTAAGAGATTAGGCTCCTCTTGACGGTTGGAGCCAAACTTAGTGCCTATATGGTAGTACAAACCTAAATATACAATGCATCAGGGAATAATGTGGACTCTGAATACCCAGATATAAAACTAGAACTTCAATAACCTGGTAATATGTTGAATAAATTGGAAGTAATTCCATTAAATCTTTGTTTCTAGAGTTGTTATTTCCAATAATCACAATTTTTTTAAGCTACCATCGTGAAAATCATGTTTCCTGAAGTCACCTGCAAGTAGCAGTAAGCTAACAATCTCCTATCACAAAAAGAAAAATGAGACCAGCCTGTGAACATGTTACCCAGTACAGTGCCTCAAAGTGCAAGCTGGGAGCCATTGTTGCTCAATGGAAGTCAATTTAAAATAAGAGGTTATGGAGCTTTCTCTGTAAGAGTAAAGGATCCCAGCCATAATTGTTCTGCAGTAACTTTGGAAAGGTATACTTTTATTTAATCTGTGTTATGATTTTGAGCTATCCATTGGAAGGAATTTTACTTTCGGTCATTAAGTACATGAAAAGCCAAATTCTTTGCAGCTCTTCAGCCAGCAGTATCTTTACAGATTCTATAATCACATCACTGTGGTTTGTGTGTCTACATTTACTTATGGCTTTATGCACAATTCTTCATGGCCCATTTATTTCTGAATATTTTTTTAAAATTTCGATTGCATGTTTCTCCCATGAAGTTACAGCATGTTTGAAGAAAGAAACAGAGAATGATACACTAAATACCATAGGGGTATTTGCTTTCAGAAGTCAAACAGGATGAAAATCTGATTAGTTGTTGTGAATGCTCAGTGTTAATCTTCACACCTAATGACCAAAAATCATTTCAGAATTGGAATTATATATAAAGAAATTTTGCACAGAAATCTCACCACATGGAATATCTCTAAGTGTTAAGTTTTGATATACACGTGAACGTCTGGAAGAACTTAAGCTAACTTGGGAGCTATTATTTCACCAAGCCTCCTTTATCAAACAGAGCTCAGAACTCCCTTTCCTTAGCTTTAAGCTTTTCTCAATGAACTGAGTAATGGAATCTTGAGGTACACCTTTAAATCTAACAGTAGAAGCAAAAGCCTTGCCCACTGATAAGCAAAAGGATATTTCTGGCAACAAATCCCACCAACTATAGGAGGTATATGTCTAACTCAGTCAGCCTTCAATTAAATGCTAGTCAGTGACCCCTGAAGGCAACAACAAGGACTTAGAGTAAAATAAAAAGTCCACAGATGTATTGCAGAGGATCAAGTCTCAGAAAATGCTCTGCCTTACACTTAGTCCTGAGATTATTTGAAAATTTCTTAGAACAGTCAAAAGCTCATGGTGACTATAGTTAATAATAATGCATATTCCAAAATTGCTAAAAGAATAGATTTTTAACATTCTCACCACAAAAAATAAGTTGATGAGGTGATAGATATGTCAATTAGCTTGACTGAATATTTCTTCAATGTATTCATAGATCAAAACATCAGATTGTATCCCATACATATATACAGCTATTATTTTTCAATGAAAAA
>NW_012137414.1:4227770-4230340 GCF_000956105.1 Propithecus coquereli
ACTCCTATGAGGTAGGTACTATTATTAACTTTATTTTACAGATGAAGAGACTAAAGAAAAGAGAAAGTGACCTGCCCAAGGCCACAGAGAGAAAATGTAAAAGAGTTGGATTTTAAACCCAGAAACATTGGCTTTGAGTCTGCCCTTTTAACCACTATATTCTTAAACATCTGTGCTTTATTGCCTCCATTTATATATGCATTAACAAAATATGTCTTTATTAAAGTCCTTTGAGTTATTAATAGTTATAATAAATATTATAATTACCAATTTGACAGGAAGAAACATCAGCAGAGATGACTTAGTTTGATCACTTAGCTATTTTATTGGCGGCGAAACCTTCATTTGGAATTAGTTAATTCACATTCTCACAACAACATTCTCCTACTCCTAATTTCCAATGTTGTAGGCTATTTCCCATGAACGTGCTATATAACTGGAAAAAGTCATAAGTACAATTGACCAGCTGAAATGATAGGGACATTGCTCATGCATTTGCTACTTCTTTCTGTGTCTATTTTTATTCTTTTATCCCATTTCTTAACCACTCTGTCTCCATTTTGCTTATGTTTTGCAAAAAAGATACATATATATCTTTTGTTTTGCCTTAAAGTAATAAGTTTCCCTTTCTTTCTTTTCATTCTGGGATGGATTACTGTCATCTCAAGACCTCCCTTGTAAGCAATTTTCCTCCTTTTTATAGCCATTCTTCAGCATTTTTACTCGTACTCATAACAGTTCCCCTTTTCTTGCTAGCTTCCAGCACTGGTTTGTTGCTATTTCTTGTTCTTTGCTGTTTCCCATATCTAACTGTTCCCTTTCTCAGCATTGCTTTCTGCCACATTTATCCCTCTGTTATTACTTTTTTCCCATTTTGAAGGCTGGCAACTCAGGGGACAGTTTCATTCCTCAATGTGTTTCTCCAGCTTACTCATGAAATCACCAGCAGCCTCCTTCACATATAAAATGTCTAGTCTAAATTGGAAGATGAATAGCCATTAGGGAAGTATATACTTTATATAAATAGAAACCTTTGGACTCCCAGCGAGCATAGTTATCATACAGCAAATATTTACTGCATGGTTTCTATTTAAATGTACCCAACTGATGTGAAATACATGTTATTTAAATAAATACTAAAGTCACTAAAAACTCATACACCTGGTCAAAATTTTTATAAAATATGCTATATTATTTACATAGTGAATATTTAGAAGCAAACTCAAATATCCATCAAATAAGACTTCAAACAATTCTGGTACATCATTTAATATATTTATAGTCATCCAATAGAAAATAATATTCTTACAAATTATTTAACTATACTGGAGAACCATATGATATGTTAAGTGAATTAAGCAGCTTCCAAAATTGTATGTGTATTATAGTACTAAAAGGGCATTATTTTTAGTGGTTAAAAACATGGGCTCTGGAGCCTCAGTGCCTGGTTTAGAATTCTGGCTTCATTTCATACTGACACTGTGACCCTGAACAAGTTATTGCATCTTGTTACTGCACCAATGTCCTCATTTTTAGAATGGTATAATTATAGTGCTTATGTCATAAAATTGTTTTGAGGCATAAATGGGTAACATTTAATATAGAAAGTAATTGAAATATGCCTTGTGCATACCGAGCGCTCAGTAAAGGTTAGCTATCATTATATACTCATCAATAGGAACGTATGTAGCAAACAGGTAACACTTATTATTCCAGAAAAGCAAAATTATGGGCAACCATTACCTTCATTGTGTTTTTCTGTATTCTACTTTGGGCAGTGAGTGTACATTACTTTGTATCATTTAAAAAATCAGATTTCTCTTAAAATATGCAAAATGTTTACTGAAAATTACAGAGGTAAAATGCATATATAGGTAAGGGAACAATGCTGGGGGGCTAAACCAAAGAACTATTTCTATCACAAGTAAAAGGCTGCCTGTAAAATAGTAGGCATTGCTCTCCATCAAGTCTGTATTTCATTAGTGCCATAGTCTGAATGTTTGTGAACTCCCAAAATTCATACATTGAAACTTAATCCTGAATGCTATAGTATTAATAGGTTAGAGGCCTTTAGGAGATGATTAGTCCCCACAAATGGGATTAGTGTTCTTATAAAAAAGGCCAAGGAAACTCATGTGCCCCCTCCACCTCGTGAGGATGCAGCAAGAAGGAGTCATCTACGAAGCAGATAGAGCCCTCATTAGACATTGAATCCGCAGATCAGTGGACTTCCTAGCCCCCAGAACTGTGAGCAATAAATTTCTGTTGTTTGTAAATTACCAAATCTATGCTACTTTTGTTATAGCAGCCCAAATGCACTAAGACAATTAAGAACAAGATTTGCCAAGTTTGTTTTTAGTGGTGAGGGGAGGGTGACAGGGAAGGAATGAGGAAAAGTGAGGTTCCAGTACCAGTTTTACTAGGAAAAGACAAATTAAAAAGTAAAATGAGAGATAACACTTTTAACGTAATTTAGTAGCATTGAAACCATCAATTATTATTTTAACATTTTTGGTGGATCTTCCTTTTGTAGCTAAGTAAGCCCAAGTGAAATAACTTTATTCGTACAT
>NW_012137414.1:4242765-4243132 GCF_000956105.1 Propithecus coquereli
TTTATTGAAATATAATTCACACACCATAAAATTCACTCTGGTAAAGTATAAGATTTGGTGACATATAGTATACTCAGTGTGTAACTATCACCACTATCTAATATAAAACATTTTTATCAGCCCACAAAAGAAACCCCATGCCCATTATGAATCACTCTCCATTCCTGACCTCCCCAGACTCTACTAATTTTTTCTCTCTGTATTGATTTGCCTATTCTGAACATTTTACGTAAATCTCATAATTCAAAAAAACTCAGTATTTTCAAATTTTCATAAATTAAAGGTATTGGGTTAATAATAAAATATCTAATACTTATTGACTGCTAACTAGGGGTTAGCTGTCTTCCAAAGCATTTTTCATTCATTA
>NW_012137414.1:4243950-4244351 GCF_000956105.1 Propithecus coquereli
ACATGTTGTACACATTTTAAATTAGATGATATAAATATTTCCAGCAAAACTGCAAAGTAAGTACTGTTATTGTCCTCATTTTCACAATAAAAAAAGGCAGAAAGAAGCTAAGCAACTTGCCCAAGACCACAGTCATCAAATAGTAGCACTGAGATTCAAACCCAGCAGTCAGCCTGGTTCCAGAATCCATGCACCTAATAACCACCTCTTATAATATGGTTGTTTTCATCCATTTTCTGATTTGCCTATCTACTGTGAGATCGCCAGAATGATTTCTTAGAAGGCCTACTGGAGTAGGGAATATAGCCCTAGGTCGCAGAGTACAGGAAATTTCAGGAGCCTAAAACTGGACTCGATTCTCCTGAGCAGTACTCTCAGTATGACTTCACTACTGGTCAAAC
>NW_012137414.1:4246126-4247194 GCF_000956105.1 Propithecus coquereli
GCGAGGGATATTGAAAACTACTGAAGGAATCTCCTCTCAGACAGTTTTTAAATTCCTCTATGTGCTTTCTTCATTACACAGAAACCAAAACGGACAAGACTTTAATCTGTACCTAAAAACCCCCTTAATTTTATTATCTCCTACTACTTTCTATCTTGTAATAATCACAGCCTTCATTGCTATTTCTTGCATGTATGCCTACCTGAAAGTGTTTTGTTCATTCGTTCCCTTTACTTGGGACAATTTTCCCTCAGACATGTAACTAGCTTCAAGACTTGTTCAAATATCACCTGCTCAGTGAAACCCATCCTGACACTTTATTTTATGCTCTTTTCCAGGCCCTGGCACTCTTTTGAGTTCCCTTACCCTACTACTTTTATTTTCCATAGCAATCATACCCTGCTAGCATAAACATACTTTATTAACCTGCCAAATTATTACTGTCCTGATTTTGGGGAATAAGAGAGCTTTCTCTCTGAAGCAAATCACAAAAGAGAAATAGACAGTTTTGAAGCACAGCTTTGAGAGATCACACAAAGCAGTGAAAAAAAACACCAAGGCTTTGAAACCATATTCCAGACTATTAAGAAGGAAAACTCAAGGTAATCAGCAAGGGCAGTGACAAGGAGATGTCAGTATGCTTTGCTGTGTTATGCTGCCCTCTGATATGGAGTTTCAGTGGGCCAAGATGAAGCCCTGTTCCTGAATTTATGAAGGGACAGACAAAATCCCTCTAGACGAGTACGGAGTTTGTTTTTTCAGCTATATGCTCTTAGGTAACCAAAAGCTTCTCCTGTCTGAAACATATAAGTTATTATAAGTCGGACCCAGAGTTAGATCTAGATGCTGGGATCAGCAAGTATAAGGCAAAAAGTATGCATTTCATTTGTTCTTGTGTCTCCAAATATCCAATACATTTTAGCAGGTAATTGACTTTTCAATACTGTATTTATACAAAATATTGCTCCTGTTATTTTTTAAATTTTAGCTACAGGAACTGAATCTTGACATTTGCTATCAAATTTTCATAATGTCTTTTCTTTAAAAGACACAAAAGGAATTCAACAT
>NW_012137414.1:4247244-4248771 GCF_000956105.1 Propithecus coquereli
TTAGCTGTCTTCCAAAGCATTTTTCATTCATTAGCTCATATAATCCTTATAACAAACATAGAGGGTAGGTACTATTATTATGCTTCTAAGGATGCGGATGGAAAAACTGAGGCATATGAGTTTAAGAAACTCCCAGTATCACAAAGTTAAAAATGTAAGAGTTAGGATTTAAAGCTAGGCTCTGATGATAGGTATAATTGGTTTGTCATTGTGTGTCTCTCAGCTCTCACCCAAGTAGTGTTTTAGAAGTAGAGTAATGTGCTCACAGCAGCCTCTACTAAAGGTATTTGGACATAGATAATTAACATTATTTCCATCAACAGAAACAGTCCTAGACCACCATGAGTAAGGATTCAAGGGAAGGGGACTGCAGAGTTATGATTTCATTGAACACAAATTAAAAAAAATGTAAAGCGTTCCTCTTCCTGCTCTTATTTCTTTTATCTGTTACATCCCTGGTCGTCTACGGTGAAGTACTGTTGTCTCATATTGGAACCAGGAAAAGTGAGAAGAAGTTGCATTTTGACTTAAATACAGAACTTCTAATTAAAACAGTTATTTTGAATGTATAGACGTATCAAAATATATATAAATCAACAATTATTTGATTAGTCTTACATTTGATTCATTGCATGCATTTTAATCTGCTGGCAATCAAGATTAGTTCAAAAGGAAGGTCCAGAATTATTTGGCACATTCCCCTATTTGATAGCCCTGATGATATTTATATTTATGAACTGAAGAAATTTTATTGGGATAGTAAATATTTAATCATATTTAGAAATGATGAACAAACTATTTTAAGCATTTTTTGTATCTAACTTTATAACCAACCAACAAGTATGCAATTTTCTAAGTAGAATAACACACGCCAGGGAGTAATATTTGAAAAGATTGTGAATTTTGGTCTCTGGATGTTCTTGGCCTTTGCTCGTATGATTCACCACACCTTCTAGGCATGCAATTATCTCTTAACACCTCACAACCTGTCATGCAGTATGCCATTCCTTAAATGAGAATTGGACTCAAGTATCATTATATACTTAGATCTTAATAATTTTAATAGAAGCCTCAACCGGTAATTTCTCAGGGGCACAAAGTATAAATTTTGCCATTTAAAATATATTTTTCTTTCTCTAACAAAACTCAACTTCTTTTATTCTTTTCATAACTAGAATGATCCTTTAAGATCGTTTAACTCCTATAATTAAATTGCACAAGTTGAAATATGTGCAACTTAAAATTCAACCTAAAATTCAAAGCTGTGTCTTAAAAGTTTGTGTTGCATTTGTTTTACTGCATCTGCCAGAGAATGCACCACAAAATCCTTTATAGATATTCAGATGAATCTCTCCACTAGAAATGAAGAAGGAATGCAGCTAATCTTGGGCTTTCATTGGTATGATTGCCATTTCAACTCTAAATGGCTGCATGATAATTAGTGGGTGTGGAATAACCAGTACTGCTCAAGAAGCAATTCCCTTTACTGAAAAACAAAGTTTTGAAAGAAGCACAGTAAACTCCAAG
>NW_012137414.1:4251391-4252049 GCF_000956105.1 Propithecus coquereli
TAGGGAAAATGGGAAATTGTAGCTAAATATACCTTTATTTACAAAATATTCACTAAAAAATTTTATAAAATTTTTCCTTTGTATGGAGACATTTGGGATGCCCTGTAGTTATTTAGTATTTCTCTGTAGGAAAGAGGTAAGTTCACGTACAGAAAACCATTAAGATGCACTGCTGTAACGTAGGGAAGGGTATTACTAGTAAATGTATTGCCATTTTAGGATCATTCCAAACATTAAAAGGTGCTTTATTCCATCAATCATATTACTATCATAATTCACCAGAAAACCTACTCTCTTTCTCCCTCCAATACACAGTTACTTAAAGCAAATGTACAAAAAAAATACAATGGGATATGGTTTAGGAATAATGAAAATTAAAAAGCAGTGATCCCATTGAGAAGACAGAAGGCAAACATTTATAAAACTGCACATTATGGCAAGAAAAATTTGAACAATTTTTAAATGAGTTCCATATTGTTTCAATTAACAAATATAGATGTTGCTGCATTTACTACATACACTTGATTCAGACGTAAATTTTTGGGCTACAGATCATCTATATTTCAGAAAAAGCAATGTAGTCAAAAATAACTGTATTTCCCACAAGAGACATTAAACCTGTTTTGTTTTATTTACTACAATAATGTTATGCAATTTT
>NW_012137414.1:4252549-4254067 GCF_000956105.1 Propithecus coquereli
CCAAAACAAGGAGGCAGAAACATGTTATATTTTCCCTGACCCTATTTTTCCTCCTTAAATCTTGCTACCAGTTACATTGATCTTTGGTTGTAGGCGTTTCTTTGTATTTGTTTGTTCCTTTATACATCAACTCCTTTCATGGGGTCTTTTGCAAAATCATTATATTATCCTTTTAGAATATGGTCAAAGGCAAGCTTG
Source organism: Propithecus coquereli (assembly GCF_000956105.1). Classification (NCBI taxonomy): domain Eukaryota; kingdom Metazoa; phylum Chordata; class Mammalia; order Primates; family Indriidae; genus Propithecus; species Propithecus coquereli. The sequence continues at coordinate 4,252,748 of NW_012137414.1, forward strand.
TATTACAATCCAATTATAATTTCTAAGAGGATATTTGAATTGTTCATGTACAGTTTAAAAGGATATCTTTCCTCACCTTTCACTTATCAAAAGAAAGTGAAAACAATGACATTCTTATTTTTAGTGATTTAATTACATTTTCTTAACCATGTGATTTTCTTCAATGAGTTTCATAAAATTATCAAAGTCATGGCCTGATTACATATCATTTTTTTTTCTTATTCCAGAAGTACAATTCAAAAACTAACCTTGATTTGTGTTCGTATCCTAAGATTCTCCCCATAGATTCACACATGTCTATCCTGGCTTACGGCTAATAACAGCAACTTCAACTTTTCCATTCTTTTAATGAAACTAATATTTTACTCTCCTTTTCTTAAAAATGAGTAGGAAAGGCCAAAACCTCATTTGATTTTTACCTTCCCCTTAAGTGGACCAAAGCTATTATTAATATTCACAATATCAATTGTTGTTGCAATTTAGGGACAGACTACAAGCATTTCAAATCCAGATGCCACCACAGGAGGGTCTAAAAGAAATGAAGCCACTTGGAATCAATGCTGTCCTTCAAGACTTTGAGCCTTTCTGTAACATTAAGTTAAAACCTGACGAATAAATATACTACCTAGTGGCAAGAATAATTGGCTGCCAATGGCTGAATGTTTTATTATTTTCACTTTTATATTCCTTTTTAATAGAAGATTTTGGGCAAACCAAGGCATTAACCAAATGAATAACAATTATAATAACAGCAAGCATCCATTATGTTCATAAAATCACAGACTAGTACATATACATAAAACTAAAAAGAATCCCTTTCAATTTCTGAGAATAGCCCCAAATGTGTCCAGTAAGAGATATATATTATTTTTATTTTCCTGAAATGCAACATCATTTCCAGAAGATACAATGAGAGAAAGAATAAAAACAATGAAAATATTTTAAGAATACACAGTGCTTTAAAATTATCAAACATTTGAAAACAAAATTTTGAAGAAAGTGATCAAATAGATTTGTACTATCGACTATATTGTCTTTATGTCTATGTGTTTTTGTTGTGTTCTTTTGCTTTTTTTAAGTATTATTAGGCTTTCTTAAAAAAATTTAATTAGGGGATTATAGAGTTATGTTTTACTATTTTACTAATGAGAAAATGATAGTAGCTTGTTGAGAGCCACACGGGGAGTTTGTGAAGGATTTGATTTTCCTCTCAGGAAATGTTCCCTTTATACTGCATATATGTGTGTATATATGTATGTATGTAGGTATTCAAGTGTGTTGAAGCCCTCTGGAGATTTTTACATGTGGAATATTATTATA
>NW_012137414.1:4254117-4254488 GCF_000956105.1 Propithecus coquereli
CATTTATTTTCATGGTCTTTATTAAAAGGAAGTCTTCACTAGGAATCAGAAAAGCTAAGGAGTGTACTTACATAACTGTCAGAGTTTGTGCTAGTGGCTAAGATATCTTAACAACTCAACAATGCCTCAAATATTTTAGGGCTCTGGAATTCAAAGATGATTAAAACAAGGGTCCATGTCTTCATGGAGTTCACATATAACTTCCATGTATATGGTATGTGCTAGAGTGGATGACAGAAGAGTTGTACTTAGCCTTAACCATGGCAGGAAGATTAATTGGGGGAGATAATATTTTTAAAGTATAAGCAAAGGAGCCAGATTTTTTAAAAAAATGAATGTGGGGAGGATGGGTGTTTTAAGATGAAGAACAA
>NW_012137414.1:4256908-4260099 GCF_000956105.1 Propithecus coquereli
TCTCATTTGTCAATAAAACTGACATTTTAAATGTCACATGAGTTATGGTATAACACTTGAGTGATCATGACAACATAGTCCCTCATATTTAGGAGATGAACTATCTGCTTATGTCAATATTTTTAAACACTGAAGGAAGCAAGTGTCATAGTATGGAAATTAATGATAGAATTTATCATTCGAATATTCTGCATACCTAAAAGATAGAAGTGACATCTCCAAAAATACTCACCTTTTGATAACTTATTATAACCACCAAAAATGAAAGCTAACATTCAATAGGCATATATCATATGACAAACACTTTACAAATATTGTCTCATATAATATTCATATCACTGTTATTTTTCCACTTCACAGACACAGGCTTAGTGAGGTTCCATAACTCTTTCAACATTGCAATGGAAACTATCTGAATCTCTCATTCAGAAAAACAGCACCTTAGTACCTTTACTCTATCTCCTTCCATTTCATACCTTGATTTTTAATTATAATTTGAAAAATATAACCAATATTTCATTTATATAACTTTGATATTTTGTACTTTTAACTTGCCAAATTCCTTTAATATTTCTCTATGTATTGATCAGCCTGACCAACAATGGCTCACAGCCCACCACTAGGTACTTGTGTGCAGGCCTGCAGAGGCAGTGGCATCTACGTGCTTCCACAGAAGCACCCCATGTACGTTCAGACTTAAAAGACAGCTTCTAAGACTTTCCCACAAACTTACCTTTTCTACCTATGCTCACTTTGGCCTGACAGCGACACTGACTCCCTTCTTTCAAACTTCAATTCCCAACCTTTAAATCCCACATTGAACCCTATTATTTCCACACCATCTGAAATGTCTTTTTTGACTGAACTGTTTACTTCCTATTCCTGGAAAATTTAACTTGTAAAGTTCACTTTAATGAACTTTTTTGTATTAAAACGACAACAACAAGCTCACCCCTAAATTATATACAACCAGTTCCTGAGATAGAGTGGTTCCATTTACAATAGTTTGACTTTACAAAGGTGTGAAAAAAAATACATGTTCACTGGAAGTCATACTTCCAGTATGCATACAACCATTCTGTTTTTCAATTTCAGTAGTCAATAAATGAGACATTCAACACTTTACTATAAGATAGGCTTTGTGTTAGATGATTTTGCCCAACTGTAGGCTAATGTCAATGTTCTGAGCATGTTTTAAGTAGTCTAGGCTAAGTTATGATGCTCAGCAGGTTAGGTGTATTAAATGCATTTTCAACTTGTGCTGGGTTTTTCGGGAAATAAAGCCATTGTAAGTATGGAACATTTGTAACAACTTTGGGAAAAATAAAGGAAAGGTGCCTCTAGGGTGAACTCAGCCACTAGGGCCGCAGCCTGCTCAGGGACAGTACTTTATGTGAAGGAAGACTCTACTTCTTCAAGGTAGATGCGCCTCCATGCTAGGGAGCATGGCTTGGATGCCTTCACAAAGGGCTGCATTTCAATTTTCACCTGCCCCCTCAGCTGAACATGCCTGGGCAGTGCAACAATAGCACAATGGGATATGGCATCCTTAAATACATTCCATTAAAATAAAAATAACTAAATTAGGCAGGGCAAAGTCAAATTTAGAAATCTATTATTCAAAAGTCAGAAAGGATTCTAAAGTCCTTCAGTGATCTTATATTTTGCCCTCTTGCAGAAGACACTAAATATAATACCAGTATCTGACATCATTTATCAAGGGGAAATGTGAGTTTCTCTCAAAGGATGTTAAATAGATATCAAGACTTTAATATCCCTAACAAACAGGACTCATTCTATAAAATGCAGATGACAACATTTATCTTGCCCGCCAGTGATGATCTAGTAAACTAATAGAGAAAGCATATTTTTAGAAGCTTTAAGATGGTATGATAAAATTTAAAGATGAAACTAAAATTTTTTATATGTTTTATCTTATTTGGATTAGAACTATATAAGTGAATTAAATGTCCATCCTAGGTGTTAGTCTCTTTTACTTTAATAATTGTAACAGATTTTATTTTACATAATACTTTGCATTGCCATAGCATCTTATTACATACAAAGCATTTTATATATCTCATTTAATATTAAAGGGGAAATGACTGACCTAGTCCTACAGATGAAGAAAGTGAGTTTCAGCATACTTAGATAACCTTTCTCTGAGGAACACAGGACTTTTGACTTTATTAATTAGCCACATCATTGACTCCATTTATTGAGCACTGTTCCTAAGGGCATTATACATGGTGGCTCTTTTAATCCTCAATGGTCCGACAAGGTGTCAGTACTATTATTTTTCCCATTGTTACAGAAGAATAGATTGAGGAACAGAGATGTTAAGTGACATGTACAAGGTCAAAAGTTGGGAGAGAATAAAACTATTTGCTATTTATGAGTACCAATTACACAAAACTCTTTATATACATTATCTCATGCAAGTGTTTCAGTAACCAGAAAGGATTTTTTTTAATTTTCATTTTATCGTCGAGAAATCTGAGCCTGAGAAAGGTTAAACAACACAACCAAGCTTACGTGACTAATGAGTGACAACCATAATCCAGAATTCAAGCCCATTTTTTGCTATACCCAAAATACGTATTCTTCCCATGATATCCTTTAATTTCTCATTGAAGATCATCCAATTCCTCCTTCCTATTTCACAAAACCTATGCAGAATTCTGCCTACCACTAATATGTCCAAGCATGGAGAGAATTTATCTCACAAAGTTTTGCTGTCTACTCCTTTTCCTTAATTTTGCCACATTATATTCCTTTGCCTTCCTTAGTCAACAACATTTAATTTACTCTTTCTACACTGCTGTGAAGGTGTTCAGTTACTACGTCAGTTTCCATTCATATTTCCAAAATTGAATTTTAAAGTTCTTCTCTCATCATGGAGGAATTAGAGCTGGGAATGAGCCATGACATACTAAGCCTTTGGGTGGGGAATCTGGAAGCACATGATTTGGATAGCGAGAGGTGGATAAAGAAGGAAGCCTCTGGAGGGAGACTGACCTTGGGGAAAGCATTGTTTTACAATCTGAGGGTATGAGTTCATGTTCCACAGCTAACACCTGCTAGATTTGTAACTTGTGAATAAGTTGCAAAATTTCAGAGTGTTACATTCCTCTTTGATAAGAAATAAGTAATAAAAACTACCTGTCACATATGGTTTTGTAGAAAATCCA
>NW_012137414.1:4260149-4260826 GCF_000956105.1 Propithecus coquereli
ATCGGTAAAAAAAAATGCACTAAGAAAATTATTGTTTAAAGGAATTCTATTAACAGCTATGTGCCACATTATGAAGTTAATACTCACTTCTTTACCTTTGTTGTAAAATTAAACTCTATGAATTTCCATCAATCAAGATTCGTCTAGACTCTCGACAATTCAAATCAACAGGTATCTCTAAAAGGCAACATAGTTATTTTCTTTCTCTTTTAATACATGAAAAAGAACTGCAGAAACGCACAAAATTCTTCATACTAAATAGGTCATATGATGCAAACAATGCAGCTAATTGATAAAAAAGAAAAGGTAATCTTGACATATTGCTCCTTCTGACTAGTTTATTTCTAAAGCTATAGCCAAGAAACGTGCTTAAAATATCTGTTGTGTTACTGTCATTTCATGTATTTCTTTCAAGCATTCTATTTTTAAAAACTTAAGTTTCCTTTGCGCATTAATATCTTCAGAAAAAAAGAATACTTAAAAAAGCTCTAAGCAAAATATTAGTAGCAATGCTCAAAGTCAAGTCTGAGAGCTTCTGGTTCTTCTAAATTAGGGGTATCTCCTTAGTCTTTGAATTCACCCTAAATCAGCTTATAAACAATAATTCTGAATATTTCTAACCCCTGCCACAAAGATAGAATGTTTCATTTATCCAGTTTTTTACCCCTTAGGTTAAA
>NW_012137414.1:4262346-4264227 GCF_000956105.1 Propithecus coquereli
TATAAAGAATATGCCCTTGGTGATGGGTAATTCTCTGTGTATTTTCATACCTCTATTATCACACAGTACATCTAAATGTACTTTTATCTGACTCTTCCAGCTCAGTCTGTATCATCAAATATACAATAAGAAATCTATTCAGAAGATTCATTTCTTTAAGTGCACAGAATTTTATTGTGAGAAACTCTACTAGTATTGGCCTGATCTATAATTCAAACTTTTCGGTAGCTTCATTAAATTATTCCTTCTTTTTTAATGTCCTTTGAAATTATTACTCTAGTGATGCATTATATGGTAAAAGGTACATAAAACTGATGTCCAGTGGAAGAGTAGTTCTGGCAGTTAAAATTCTTTATAGATAATATAATATTTAAATAATTTTCCATGGTGTATTAGTTTCTGGGGCTGCTGTAACAAAGTACCATAAACTGGGTGGTTTTTATGAAACCAGAAATATATTTTCTTTCTGTTCTGAAGGCTAGAAATCCCAAATCAAGGTGTTAGCAGGGCCATGCTCTCACTGAATGCTCTAAGGAGAGAATCTGTTCCATGTCTTTCTCTTAGCTTCTGGTGTTGCTAGCAATCTATGGAGTTTTTTGGCTTATACACACATCATTCAAGTCTCTGTCTCTGTCGTGGGATTCTCCTTGTGTGTCTTTTTCTCTGTATCTCTTTTCCTCCTCTTATACAGAGACCATCTATGTTAGATAAAGGGCCGAGGCTGCCCCTATATGACATCATCCTAACTAGTTACATCTGCAAAAACACTGTTTGTTAATAAACTCACATTTTCCAGGTTTCAGAAGGAACGTGAATTTTACTGGGGTTCTATCCAACGCAGTACACATGGTAACACAGTCCTCAATAAATTGGCTCCTGTCAATCTCTCAGTTTTCAACTTCACTTCTCAACTCCCACATCTAGCTTAGCAGGCAAACAAATATATTTACTGAATGAAAAGAAGTGCCCCAGTTGATAAAAGTAAAGTAGAGAAGTCAAAGAGGAAATAGGTAACGATTTGTTGGACAGAGAAGTTATGCTCAGGTATAAAGCTCTAAAAGTACACAGAAATCAAACATAATTCATTTAGATCAAGCATAATCATGATAATAAAAAGTCATTATCTTATGACCTCACACAAAATTATTGCCTATGTATTTTTGTTCTGGTCATTCATAATGCGTGGATTTACCTGTGAAATTTTATATTTCCATTTCATGTTTTAAATTCTCTGTAGTGCACTGATTATTTGCTTACCTCATGTAGCCTACAACTCTCTAGCCTTTTAGTTCCAGTCATGTGACAACATAAACAACCTGAGGGATTTAGGAAGTCTCAAAGGAGAAGCCTATAGTGGCTACTTTCATTGGGAACTTACTGTGACTCTGATTTCTAGCCATGCTCTTTCTTTGTTCCTTGTGATTGATTCTCTGCCTCACACTTCAATAAGTTGTATTTGTATTTGGTCCCCTCAAGCCTGAACGCCTAGCTGGAAAGAATTCTCTTTATTTCTTGTTCCTAGACTTCTACTCTGACCCTCCATTGGCCATGCTCAGAACAGGAAATTGTGTCATAATAGATAATCCTGACACTCCCTTCTATTTCTTCACATTACTTCTCACCCTAAGGTCTTGAGGCCTTCATCAACTGCTCCTTTTTATATAACATGCTGTCATTTTTACAAAGAAAAAAATAATATGTATTTGTAAACTTATTTAACTATATGAATTTATACATAGAAAAGCTTTGGAAGAATACACAAGAAAGGCAGCAGTCATTCCCAGGAAGGGAACTGGGAGTCTGGAGAAGAGAAGTGAAAGGGAGACTTTTTCCCCTTTATGGTCCTTTGTATATTTGGAGTTTTTTTTTTTTTTAGTTTTT
>NW_012137414.1:4267732-4268407 GCF_000956105.1 Propithecus coquereli
TACTCATGTGTTTTCCAAGCTAAAAACTTAGAAAGTTGTTGTCAAGTCCTCATGAGCCTCTGCTACCCACAGCCAATCTGCTGCTAAATGTTGTGAGTTCTTTTTTGTTGTATTGTATGTCTTAATAACTTTTAGCCAAAATGAAATCCATATGTTTTTTCTCTACATGATTCTCCAATAAAGATTATAACTACTTTCCCTGCCTATTTGTATATATTGAATAGATTTTCATATAATAATTAAAAAATCGCTTTGTCTTTTTCAACTTGCAAATTATTACAGACCAAGGCTGATTCATGTCCTTAAAGATTAATAAATTGAATTTGATAAGATAGAGTATTCCACATACATAAAAGTAGATAGAATATGCACAAAACACATTTTTCACTAAAAGTAGGCAAAATCATATGCCAAATTCATCTGTTTACCAGCTAGAAATAAAGATTTTAAAAATATGCTTATTTCTTAATTTTTTTAAAAAAACTGCTTATTTCTGAGCTTTAAGCTATCATTGGAGACTTTGCAATTTGAGTGTTTATCTACTTGCTCAACATAATTGGGCTGTTTAATTGAAATCATCAGCCTTAACAATTTAGAGCTTAATGAATTAACCTTTAGATTATCAACAATAGACACACATGATAAAATTTAACAATAGAGCAATGAAAAAAAAAA
>NW_012137414.1:4268861-4273733 GCF_000956105.1 Propithecus coquereli
GACTTAAGGTTAGGAATTAAATTTATACTTGATTAATAGTGCCTAGTTTTCTGGTTCAGCCTAATAAACACACTGATTTTAATAAGTAATTCTCAAGACAACATGTCCTTACCATCCTCACAAACCCACAGAACTTCTGTTCCTTCCTCCTACATGTCAGTTTGGGTTTCAACATTGCATGACAAAAATCTCAATTTTCTTTCTGTGTTACAAGTTCATAATTGGAAGTGTGAATAAAAAGTTAGGGGAAAAATTTCTTAAACTTCTTCAACAGGAAAAGATCATTTTTTATGTCTGCTTACTTTTAGAACATCCAATAAACAAGAATACCCATCAAAGACTATTTCTGTGGCTTGAGGAAATATGGAGGATGCACGCTACCCTTCTTGTAAAATGTTTGATAATACACGTCTATCTAGTGTAAGTATGATTCGTAACATTAACTAAACGATTTATAATTCCAACTATTTCAGTTAAATTAGACAGAGGTGCATTCAGAATACAAGCAAAAATAGGCAGTATGAAAAAAATGCATTCAGAGAAAGACAATAAAGTTCAGGAACGAAATGTTTCTCAGCTGAGGGACAAAATAGGATCACCATGCATCTAGGTGTTTTTTTCTCGCAGTTGCTCTGAGTAGTTATTTATACAAACATATTAAAATAAGTACCAGAACCAAATAAGTAGTGAACGAATGGGGGAGGAGATGATTTTTTAATTTGCAATACTGTGTCATAAACAGAAAAGAAAATGAAGGTAGTCACAGCATAAGAAGAAAACAAAGGCATCAAGTAAGAAGAGGATTAAAACGAAAACACACAGGACAAGATGTGATGTTAAAAGTCAAAGAAAGCTATAGTGGAGCAGCAATTGAGGATAAGGTAAGCTCTGAGGTTTTGATGTATAGGAAGAAAAGAAAGTAACTGAAAGTGATTAATGATGCTGTTTCAACAACAGAATAGAAGATTAAGGGCAGCTTTCTGACCTGATTGGAAAGGATGCAGAAGAAAGGAAAGGTTCTCAGTGTGGGAATTGGGAGATGGTGAGATATGGGAATACCAGGTCAGCAGAGATCTCAGCAGTGGAGTTCAGATTTTAAAAATATGAGTGGGTGATTGATATAGTTTGGATAGTAGTCTGGGTGTTAGAAAGAGACACATCTCAACATTATCATTATCAGTCACCACAGAGAAAGGGCAAGGAATAATTTAACAGGAACGATAAGTTTGCAGGAAATTAAAAGTGAAATGAGATATATGAGAAGATGTGAGAAAGAGGTTAGCAAAAGATTTTTCTTTAAAACATGGAAGTGAATTTGAGAAATATTTCCCTTCCCAAACAGTAATCAATACTCTTAAAGTAAATAAAAACTTCTAGTGAAATAATACAGCATGATTTCCTATATGCAGATGAATTCAATAAGGAGAAAAACTCAATTTCTTGAATTTGAGAGCATGGAATTATTTTGATTTATGAAGTTTTCAGGTCACTCCTCTATTAAATATTTCAGTAAATTTGCTTCCTACTTTCTCAGGCATAATGAAGTATACATCTAGCAAAGTGTGTTACCTGATTTGTACATTTATGTCTACTTTTAAACAAATTGCTTTTCCTGTAATTTCCTTCTTTAAACTAATGGAATAGAGTGCAAAGAACATTTGACTAAAAGTTGTGGCTGGGCTTTATTTCTGAATATATATGTATGGGTATATACACATACACACATTTTATATATATTTTTTCAGTATGTGTTCATTAAGTGAACTTGAACAAGTCATTTAAACTGCCTAGGCTGTCTTTTACGAGTCCATCAACTAATTAATTTATACCCAAATAAATCTAGGTTATTAATGGACTATTAACATAGGTGAAAGTAGTTTAAAGCAGAAAAAGTACAATCATCATCTAGTAACTACTATTGACCAGGTGGAATCTTGGTTCTGGGATTATGTCTGTGAATGAGACTATCACTGTCCCTATCCTCTTATCAGGCACTGGTATTATTAACAACTGACATATTTCTGAAGGGTCCTGAGCATTATTCCTGTGGTAGGAAACAATGCTTGAATAATTTCTGCTAAAGAATATTTAAAAAACATAATTATGGAAGATGGAGCATAATCCAGAGTATTGTCTTTTGTTCAGTTTACTTTTCTATTGTTATTTTTTTATACCTTTAATGTAAAGAAAACAACTTTACTTTAGGTCTTCCTCATTGCACAACCTCAGGGAGCACTGTTCATAGAAAATACAGCTTAATATCGTGCCCTTGAATTTATGTATTAAGTAATACTGCTCCAATTTCTATTCTTCAATTTTACTAGCAATTCTTTGACATATTTTCAACTTTATAGCTTGAAAGAAATTCAGACTTACATGAAAGTTGCAAAAATTGAATCATATATTCCCGTATACCCTTCCTACCTAATTTCTTTGAAGTTTACTTCACCTTAAATACAATTATTTTGTCTGTATTTTAGGGTAAATTTCTACTCCGAAGAACAACTGTATAATGAAAACCTGTTAAAATGTATGTGGCACACAAAAATGATCTGGGGAGTAAAGTTTGAGTATGGAGAAGTGAGAAGACTTAATTTATCTTCAAGCATGCAGGACCAAAATTTCTCTCAGCAATACCATATATGGAAAAAAACAAAGGCAAAGAATTAAAAACTTGGAATTTGGAACAAGATGGCCCAGGGTCAGTTCCCATTTACTACTTATGAATTTTGCTACATGAATGAGCATGTTCATCAATCATCCAGTGTCTTAATTCCCTTGTCTGAGTTGTGCTAATAATACTATGTATCTTTTTAAGGTTTCATGTAGATTAATTGAGTTAATATTTACAAAGCAGTTAGAAGAGTGTTTGGCACACAGTAAGTACCATTAATGGCTTAATAAAAATAATGCGACGTGCAAACAACCAACACTCTTTCTATTTTGTAAGGTAAGACCACGGTTTACACTTGAACTCTAAAATAATAAGATTGGTAGTATGGAAGAGGAGCATGTGTGTGTGTGTGTATGTGTGTGTGTGTGTGTGTGTGTGTGTGTGTATACTTATGTGCTTAAATATTTTATCTATGTTTCCAGATTTCTGAACAATGTGGTGAAATGAAATTGTCTGGTTAAATCAAGCTTATGGTTACAGGCAATCATACATAACATGTGGCAGTTACAACTGCCAAAGTATTACTGAATAATAAAAAAATAGAACTAACTTTATTTATTAAACATATTTTTTAACATCAGAAGGAACTTTGGGATCCTACAATACTGCCAAATCTTAATTTTGACCTTTGGTATTCACTATATACTACTAAGGCTATAGTGGGCCCAGATGTTTGGTTCATCTTTGTATCATAAGTCATAATATGAAAGTTGGTATTGAAATTCGATCCTAGAAAATTTGTGATCTATAGCTGATTTCTTATAAACTTGAATTCATATAATTTAGGTCTTAAGATAAATTTGAATTTATCATATTTGGAAACATCAAGGTAAGTTAACCCATTGAAGAGATACTGGTATCACATATACAAACTATATATATGAACTCTCTTTAGGACAAAGACAAAACAGGTAAATTGAAGGTAGAAAAAATTCAATTGTAGAAAACAAAAAGTAAATGAGTGAAAATTACCAAAAATTTCAGGATCCAGTGTAGTAAACTGAGATCTATTGAAGATGACTTGAGTACAGCTGGGGTTCTTCCAGGATTACTGATGGGGAGAAACCTTTGATGGTAATGGAGACAAAATCACCTTTTGTAACCATCTGGATGGAACTGGAGACCATTCTCCTAAGTGAAGTATCTCAAGAATGGAAAGATAAACACTACATGTACTCAATATTAAACTGGAATTAACCGACAAGCACACATGTGCGCAGAGGGAAGTAATACTCATTGGAAATCAAGCAGGGGGGAGAGGGGAAGAGGAGAGGGACAGAAACCTACCTAATAGGCACAATGAACACTATTTTGATAATGGGCACAACTATAGCTGGGACTCAAGCATTATAAAAGTGATTCATGTAACCTAAAACATGTGTATCCCTTTAATATTTTGACATTAAAAAAATAAAAAATTAAATAAAAAACAAAAACACAAAATCAATGGGAAGGCATGAAGGATACAGTTAGATTCCCTAAGTGAAATAATTAATTTTAGGGCTGATCATTTCAAATAAAAGGCAATATAGAAAAAGGGTTTATTACATAAGCAACACAACCAACCCAGAAGACAGAAAAGCCTGAATATTTTTTGAAATTCCATGTAAGATTCCTGTCAAGTCTCTAGAAGATAGTTACTTTTTCAGACTCTATTGATTCTCTTATATTCACAAAAGCCTTTTGAACATTTGTTTCTCATCAGAACTGCCTCTAACATTATTGGGGCCTCCTAATTACATAAATGCTTATATTATACAATGAACAAAAAAAAAACAAATCACTATTCATATCATTTCAAATGAATGCAAACTTATTTGAAGCTCTCTCAGAATTCTAAATTCTGTACATTTATAAAAATCAATGGCTAGAAAATGTAACATTCATCAGGTGTTGGGCAGGTGGGGGAAGGAGAGGATGGGTAAATTCACACTTAATAGGTGCAGTGCACACTTTCTGGGGGATGGTCACACTTGTAGCTCTGACTCAGGTGGTGCAAAGGCAATATATGTAACCTAAATGTTTGGATCTCCATAATATTCTGAAATAATAAAAAAAGAAAATGTAACTGTCAAGAAAACTTCTTTTATTACTATTTGAGTTAATTTTACTAGACACCAAGGCCACTGAAACAATATAAGTGATCTTTATGCACTAGAGCTGCCAATTTATTGATAAAGTAAACAATCTTTGGATAA
>NW_012137414.1:4274823-4277156 GCF_000956105.1 Propithecus coquereli
TATTATCAATTCAAGATACAATCCATATAAAATTATTATAAGATATTTCACATTTTTATACTAAATCTTCAAAGTTGAGTGTGTAGTATACATTTGTAATACATCTCAATTTATGCTACATACACATAAAATTGCTCAATGGCCACACATGGCAAGTGGCTACCACATTGAACATAACAGAAATAGACAATATGAATGTGATTTCCATTGGAAAGGGAAAAACAATCTCAGTCTAACCTGTGAATTTTTGTACTACATTATAAGGTCTAGGTCTAAATAATTTTATTTGCCTATGGATGTCCCATTTTTCCAGCACTATTTGTTGAAAATACTATCCTACCTCCAGTGAACTGATTCTAAACCTTTGTCAAAAATTGGTTGGGCATATTGGTATGATCTATTTCTGGGCTCTTTATTCTATTCCATTGACGTATGTGTTTATCCTCTTGCCAATATAACACAATATTGGTTGCTGTGGCTATACGGTTCATCTTAAAATCAGATCTTATTGTATAAGCTTAACAACATCTAATGTTACTGAAATAACTTTGGTAATTTTGGAAAACCCAGACCAGATGGATTGAACACTCTTTCTTTAAACTATCTCTCTCGGCTGTCTAAACGCCTCAAAATGGAAATACAACAGATGAGACCTGCTTATTGGGGAAGGGGAAGTGGTAGGGGAATTTATTTTGACCCTCTCTCTGGTTTGAAACCTCTGGGGATTTAAGAGAAAAGGAGACTCAAGATATGGCTTAGTTTTAATGTTAATGCTATGGTACAGCTGGGACTTGTCCTACATTTACCGAGAACTCTAATTTACAAAAACTAGATCCCAGCATTTTGAAAGCAGATTTGAGACCTCTAAAGCTATTTCTTTTACAGTTTTTTCCACCTTTTCTTGCAGTCTATCATATTGTCCTGATTTTCTTTTTACCTACTCATAGGTTATCCTTAATCCCTTGAAACCTACAACTTCTATGTATGTGATTTTTGCCTTCCCTCACGGATCCCCTAAATGCCCTGTCTTGTGCTTCTCGTAAATCATGCAAGATAATAAGAAATGGTCATATAATTTAATGCTGCACGTTATCAAATTAGAATGGTCAGATACACTTTTTTTCTGATAAAGATTTGTATTTTTCCCCCTGAAACACAAGACAAAGCAAAAATTTACAAGAAGGAAAATATGGCAGAAGGCGATGGGGAAATGAACTAACATTTACATAGTGCCACATTATATTGATGGTGCTATGCTTCTGAACTGATGTTCTAATTCAGGTTATCCTGACTTGGAATTACAGATGTTTTCCTCCTGCATCTTGAGACAAACCAAAATGTACTAAATGCATCACTGAAGACTACTCAAAGGAAAAAAAAATGTACTGAGTATATAATCACAAATATGAGTAACTGGAAATTTTGGAGGAAAAGGATAGGAAAAGACTAACAAAGAATGTTAAACAAATTTAGTCAACGCTCCTTTATTGAGTATCCACTATATGTCAGGCAATGTACTAGCCACTGGAGGTATGGTACCTTGGAAAATGCTATCAACATATATTACAGTCTTTTCTGTATGATTCCCTGCAGTAATTTTCTTTCCTTTTTATTCACAGTTCTCATTAAAACCATTTATTGAGTTAAAGCCTAAAGCAGGGACTGGTAACCTTTCAAAGATAGCATCATAAGTCTTCATTTACTCATTTCTGGAGGAAGGATGGTTGGATGCTGGCCATAAACAAGGGTTAAAATTCTATCCATTTTTCCATTTCCACCAATAGTGGTGTGGAATTGGAATGAAGTTAACTGACTAGGCCTCTTGATAGAGGCTGAAGATATCTCAGGAATAAGCAACCAACAATAGATAATGGAGAAAATTGGAACAAAGGGAAAGAGTGGTTTGGTCCTCTCCATTCCCTGTCTACCACCCCCAAACATACCTATATAACTCTACTCACTCAAACAGCCTAAATGAATCAACTTTCATGAAATAAACACTATTAGGAGAGATTACATTCACAATATAGTATGAAATAAGATCTTATCCTGCATTTCGCATGTTAGTAGGAAGTATTTCACCAGGAACTAAGCACATGATTGCTCTAAAATTAGCTATGTCTCTATCAAAACAATGTAATCACATACTATGCATACAAATAATGTTTTTTCAGATCAAACACAGCAATAATAAAATAAAGGACAAAATGACAGAGTATGCACATTTATATACTTGCCATATGGTGAAACTGATCAACATCGTTCTTCAAGGGTATAAAGGCTTAATTTACTTAGAAGGGGCTTTAGAAATTACTATTTGAAATATATTACTT
>NW_012137414.1:4277736-4295818 GCF_000956105.1 Propithecus coquereli
TTCAAGGGTATAAAGGCTTAATTTACTTAGAAGGGGCTTTAGAAATTACTATTTGAAATATATTACTTGACACATTTTTTTACATTAGAAAAAATTCAGTATTTGATAAATTCTCATGTCAATGTTAGTAAAATAATGTCAATGAACCCAAAACATTTTTTCAACACATTATATTTTTTCTATAATTCAGTCGATAACTCTGTTTAGTTATATTTTTCTATAACTTAGTGTCTAAGTTCACTTAGAGAAAAAAATTCTGAATTTGAAGCCTACAGGTCTTTGAATCTCTTAAAGCATATACAAAATTGTGTGTGTGTGTGTGTGTGTGTGTGTGTGATTGTCTGAAGTATAGATTCTGTGTTGATATTTAATTTTTAAAAGAATACATCTTCACTCACCAATTAAAAATCACTAGTATATAGTTTTAAATTTAAAAATTTCCCAAATGCCTATGATTAAGTATTTTGGTCAAAAGTGTAGTTGTTTGTGTTTTATTTCCCTGAGTCTATGCCTTGATGAATTAAAACCTTTATGCTGAATCAAAAATGTATAGTTTCAGAGATATGGATACAGAGATATGGATTAGAAAATAAAATGAAAAGTTTCAGTTAAAGTATCCTCTCAATGGCAGAATAAGTGTTTTCATTACTTTTGCTTCTTCTAGACATTAAGGTGCATAATCTTATCTCATAAATGGTAGTCCATTTCTACTGTCTTACTAGGATATCAGCTAAGAATGATAAGCTTGATGAAATAACATTATTAGATACTGGAATTCTCAGAAGAACTTGTCAATCCAAGCAAGAGAATTAATATCAATAAAATATTCCAAAGAGTAAAGAAAAAGTCGAGATTTATAGTAGTCTATTAAGGTTTATATTATTATGTCATATAATACAATAAGTTCTCATAATCCATACAGTTTGTTGTACGTTTCAATGAATCTTCACTGAATGCCTAAAGTGCTAAATATTGAAGATACTATATTGGAAAATGAGATCAGAGAGAAAGGACCTACGATGATGAATAATAATTTCCTCTGATTTATAATGACCTTAAAATCTGGTTGTTGAATAATCAATACACAGAAAAATTATTGTAGATATATAACGAAATTGGTAACTATGAAAAAAAAATTAAGAATGCGTAACCCTTGCAGAATTGGGAGTGATGGTGGAATGACAGGAGTCCTTACAGCTGACAATCACAGGGAAATCAAGGAGAGCAGAAAACATCCCACTCTTCTCAAAGACACTACTACCTGTTTTGAGGATCACCTGTGATGAGTGCATCTTCCATGAATATGCAGAGTGGTCAGGGAAAAGGAAGTCACTAAAGTAAAGGATGGTGTTGAAGAATGGTGAGTTTCCAGGGCATTGGAAAATGAAAGTCTCCTATGAATTGGAGCAAGAGCGAGAAGAATCCTGTAATAAATGTTGCTGTGAATTTCTTCATGTCTACTTTCAAAATTTTTGAGAAATTTAAATGCTTGATGACAAAATTCATTTTTGTAATTGTTTTCTTCAATGTGGCATTTACCTAAAATTAGACTGCATGGGTCTCTAAATTTATAAGGTTTATATTTGCATACCTTAACTTAATGCAATATATAACAACCAGATGAACAATAAAGATGAGAAGTTTAGGGGAAAAAGAGTACAGTTTGTACTGGGATAGATAAGTAGAAATTAATTAAGGAATTAAGAAAAGCTCAGTTATGAAATTAGGGTAAGCTTCAAGTAAGGAAAAAAAACAATCAAGCATGGGTTGAAAGTAGGGAAGGATTCAAATAAGAAAAAGAAAAGGGACAGACATTAGGTATAATCACTTAAATGAAAATATAAAACTGAGTATATCCTGTCATGGAATTCATGCATGAAATTATATCATGCTATTGACTTGTTAAAAATAATATAGCCTCAAGTATTCTCAAATTGCCATGCTTTGAATCATGTGGCCACCAAGGTAATCATATCCCAAACGGAGCTAAATAAAGTAGGAGTCTAGATGTCCATTGCAATGCAGTTCTTCCAAATTGGCATCCATAAAGTACCACTGATAATTTGATGACTTCCTTCAGGGTTAGCTTAGCTTTCTCACATGAACCCCAAAGGCTATCAAGTATTCCACCTAGTTCTTTGAGGCTATTGGTCTGTTTTTGGAGGAGTTGCAAAGGAGATGTATATCTACTTTCTATATCAGACGTATTTCCTCTTGGGTCATTAGAACAATCAAAGAACCCATCTGACTATAAGAGGAGAAACTGACATTAATTGTGCTCATTCCCTTCTTGTGAAAGTTGTGAGACTTTGCATGCAGAATTCACCAAGGAGCAATCTTCCTTCTGTGGCTTTGAAATCCCTCCATGTAGGGAGAACTGAAGGGCTCATGACTGTTGGAAGAGCTAAGCAATAGTTTAAGGAGAGCTAGATTTGGTACCAAAATCAAAATGGCTGCCTAAAAATCAAAATACAAGGCCTACTTACTTCTACTATGCCTAAGGCACTTGGCTGGTAATACAGGGGCTAAATGAAGGAGCAACTATTTCTTGCCTAGGGAAGGAGGAAAAGGAATAATTTATTGAGTACCTATTATATACTATGTACTTTATGTCATCCAATGCTCAAAGCATTATTGTGATTTATGGAATATTATTCTCACATAAGGAGTTCCATGAATTGGAAATAGCATAGACTTTAGAGTTAGATATACCTGAGTTTGAAGTGTGGAATAGCCTCTTAATAGTTCTGAGAAAGGCATTTATACCTTTTTAAGCTCAGTTTCCTCACTGATAAAACAGGGAAACATTATATGGTGAATGAGCCAATACTGGTTCTGCTCTGCTTTGTAGTTAACTTTCATATGAAAGGTGTAAAGGTAATAAGTAATATTTATTATTTTATTTAATTCATATTATGTGCCAGACTTTATTATATGTTAGATTTTCCATATGTTATCTCATTTAATCCTCACAGCAACCAGGTGAGGAAGGCCCAGTTTTTTTTTCCAGTATTTTCCAGGTGAGGAAACTAAAACTCAGAGATACAGAGAAATCTGTCTACAGTCATAAAAAGATTAAGTGGTGGTACTGGCACCAGCCATATAATACTATCATCCCAGACAGCCTTTCACATAGGCATCGGAGGAAGAACGAAGGGTAACAACAGTAACAGTTTATGTTTAGTGCATGTTTATGTCAGATTCTATTATAAGCAGTTTATTTCAAGGGCCCCATCTATTTCATACGCTAAATTTACGAGAAAGATACAGTGATTATCTTTATTTTATAGATGTGCAAACTGAGATGTATTTACATCGTGTAATAAATTAATGATGGAGCTGGAATTTGAACTCTGGAGCCCTTCACTACTACTGTATGTTGGGTTTGGTCCTATTCTGTCATTAACAGCTATAAGACCATGGGCATGCCACTTAACATCTCCTAGGCCTCAGTTTTATTATCTATGAAATATTGGTATAGACTGCATAATTTTAAGAGCTGAGACTTCTAATTTTATTAGGTTACATTTATAAACTTGATGCACTCTCTGTTTAATGCTGTTCACATATGCAGCTCTTCCACAGCAGCCACTTTTCACACTTGTGCTTTGCTCCTGCCATCCAATCATTTAAAATTAATCATTTTCTCCCTCTCATTAGCCATTCATCTACTACTTCCTGAACATCAGCTGGGAGCAAGATGCAAGCTGCAATGCTATGTGCCTCCATCTAAAAAGACTTTGACCCTCCTGATTTTCAACTATTTATTCCAAGCCAACCCCTTCCCCACACCCACTTCGATCCTTGCCAAGATTTTGTGTATGAGTAATTTTGTTACCTAGTCTTGTTTTGCATGAATCCATGTCACACCCTGTTCCCCTTCAGCACTTTTTTAGCTCCGGGATTTCTAATCTGGAGGTTTCTGTTTCTGAATTAGACCTGAACTAATTCAGGCTGTCAAGAGGTTTGTGTCCTGAAAATTCTCCTGAGTCAGAACAACAAATATTGTGTATAAATAGAAGCTCAGATGAAATAGGGTACAGAGTTAGTATAAACAACAAGAATGCATACAATTTTATCTGTCAAGTTTTGAAAATAAAAAAAAAAACTAAAAAACGCAGTTTTATACATGGGATTCAGGAATTCACCAAAGAGCAGGCTCATAGGCACTGAAAAATGAGCAGAGAAGTGTGTGTATATGTGCATGTTGTGTGTCTGTGCACAGAAGAACGCACTCTAGCTGTTGATGGAATGTAGAATTTGTGAGTGAGGGATGACTATTAGGAGAGGAATAATACCAGAAACAACTGTCATTCCTTTTCATTTGTTATGACATTGATAATTTTGATAAGGTTATGATTTTTGATATGTTCTCTATCAAAACACTATTTTTTGTCACTCTATATTATCCACAACCAACAAATTCTTGCCATTACACCACCTGTCCATCCAAATAAATCAATAACCTAGGACCTCAAACTGAATTCTCCAGGTCATATTCTTCATAGATACATACACTTACACATATAACACATGTATGATGGCTCATGCAGTTTTTGTCTTTCCTTCCTGTAACTCCATGTAATTTCTTTTAACTATGAATTGAGATATTTGCATAACTATTGAGAGGTTGTCAAAGAAGGAACATAACTTTTAATAGATCAATTTCAAATAATGGATATATTTCAAGCATTTCCTCTATGCAAGTTTTTATGGCAAAAGCTATGTGTGAGGTTATTACTTTCCAGAAAGCTATTTGGTATGTACAAAACAGAGTGTACAATCACAAATATTTAAAATCAGAAGAAAACATCAGGCTTTCCAAAGGTAGAAAAGTTAAAATGGTGATATAGAAAATAATGTCTCCTCCTGAGACATTCATAATCCTCCTGAATGGTTTTAACTGTAGTAAAATCTCTCTCACCTTTCTCTTTTTAAGCTAAATTAAAGTTCTAAGTTTATCATACATTAAATGACGAGTATATTTGGGCAATTTGGGTTTCTTATTAAATGTCTGTCTTAGATCAGAATTTCTACAAGCAGAGACGAAGACAGAGGTGCTTGCAAAAGTAATATATTGAAGAAGTGCTCAAAAAAGAGAGAGTATACAGGTGACAGCTTAGGGGAGAGGGAAAACTAATCAAGAATGTGATTCCCCTTAGAGAATGATTTCAGCCTAATCCCACAGAGAGCCCTGAAGGACAAATTGCACAACAGAATTAGTCTCACCTTGCTGCAAAGGGGCTGGACTCTTGAGTTCCCACATCAGTTAATCATTGGCTTCAAGCTAACCTGGGGTAGGGGGCCTGTGGTCTTTCAGGCTCCTGGCTTCCTTCAGAGCAATGGCAATGCTCCAGAGAAGGAGGCAGCTGTGGGCAGCCAGCACTTCCAGCAGCTCTGACCTGATGACAGGGACTTAAGAGGAATAGAACAGCAGCTACTGGAGTCAGCAAAGAGAAGCAATTTGATTTTGAAAACAGTAAACAAAGGGAATTTTTTTAATTTAATTTTATTGTAGTAAGAAGACTTGAGATCTACTGTCTTAAATTTGTAAGTGTACAATACAGTATTGTTAACTATACGCATAGTGTTTTGCAGCAGATCTTTAGAATTCACTCATCTTGCATAACTGAAACTTTATACCCATTGACAAAGGGAAACATTTTACATTTTCTTTAGTCTCGTGGTATTAAAAATTTATCTGAATTTACAGTTGATTAGATAAAACACTCATGGATTATTGGGCAAAATGTGAACAGATGTCTCAATTTCTCCAAGTGTTCCAAATTTGAATTTGATAAAACTTGAGTTAAAATTCATGCATATTTAGTAGCAACCCAGTGACATGGATTTATGCCCCCAAAGAATGGGAATCAGAATCAAAAGTATAGTTACTAGGGATTTAAAGCTTTCAACACCAATTGCTATAAAAGAAGGAATTAGACTACTTTGACACAGTCCACTACAAGGGAAAGTAAACAGAAATATTCAGTGGGATTTGGAGGAAAGCTATTTAAAGGGAGGGCACACAGCTCAGACAAAAATTCTTTTACTCTGCTGAATTCCTTCTTCCTGCCACTTGGAAAGAGCCTGGAGGTCTAGCAGCCATATTAGACAATGAGGTACCACTGAAGTTTAGAAGGTGCCACAGAGAGATGGAAGGTTCCCAGGTCCCTGACCACCACGGCCCTGCTCTGCCAGCAATGTACTTCTTACAACTGGACCTCCTTCATGTGACAGGGCAATAAATCTCTCTTATTTAATACACTCCTATTTCTGGATTTTTCATACACGCAGCCAGATCCCAATCCTAACTGATGCAGTCATTTTTTTAATACTCAAAATGCAAACTTCTTACCATCATCACTTTTTGTGTACCTCAAATTGTCCTGTGCTAAAGCACATTGTTAAAGCATATCATTACTTTTAAAACAAAGGGTGTATAAATATATGAAATCCAAACTAGACAAAGGCTCATAAACTAATGCAAATCTGTGGAACAGTTTCATCACCCAAGTGAAAATTAAATTGGACTGCTCTGCCATAATAAAGACCCGTTTGCTTACTTGGAAGTGAAAAGCATCAAGTAACTTTTACTGTTCCATTTCTTTGAACAGTACCAAATCCCTTTTCTAAGTTGCTCTAGTCTTTTTGAATGTAAGGTATTCATTACCACTGGGATAAAAACAGAATGTTTAGGGTCACATGATGCAGGCAGCTGGGATTTCGACTCAAGGTCAGTCACTGGACCCTCAGACAGCCAAATAGTTTTTATTGCCAAATTGACTGAAGCCTGTAGCCTTAAAATAAGGAGTACTGAATGAGATTAAATCTTGTCCTTAAGAGAAATGTCATATTCTAATATATAGGCTATACCTCATTAAAAATGTAACAGAGTAAGAAAAGCTGATTTCAGAAATAGTTAATAAAAATTGGAGTACAGCCTGAAGTTATCTAAAATAATCAGCATGGGACCAAGCAGATGTGAAATAAGATGGTAAACATGTACTTTCAAAGAATGGGCATTTTAAAAGAATAAATCTCATCAGTTGTTAAATAGGTAATTTAATGTAACTATCAGAATAATCAGTGTTAGATACTGAAATATGAAATTTCCTTTGGGCTTCAGAATTACAAACTTAATCAAAAGGGAGGTCACTCTAGAAATGTTACCTTAGAATTCTTACATGTATATGCCAAATTTAGAAACTGAATAAAAATAGGTAATGCAAAGTTTCTAAAAACAAATAATTCAATAGCCAAAAATTAAAGCAAATCAGTATATCAGAACTATTAGGATCTTAGAAATCCATTAGGACCTCAGAAATGTACCACATTATTCTTCCGTATTGTTAATTATTCTGAAAGAGCCACATCATCTGTTTAAACATCTAAATAATAAACAATCTTTCTGGGACAATCATGGTTATCACGCACATTTAAGGGAAAACAAGTATGGTTCTATTTATACAAATTTATTCTACTCTATCTACATTATGAACAAAATACTTTCTTATATTCCTGGACTACAGAAATCATTATCAGCAACAGAAGGGTATCTATTTGTAATTACCGGCAGCACAATATTTGTTGTGCATTTTCTAGGGTTACTGAGTACACATTCACACATACAGAGTTTTGAGCATACAAGGCATTATAGTTTTATTATGCCTGCTATCCATTTCACCGTCTTCCCTTTCACTTTGTTTATCTTGGCCTACCCATCCCTGCTTTTCTCTGATGGTTTTGAGTAGAATTTACCTGGCTCTGGCTCCAGGAGTGGGCCTGTGATGAAACCTGCCCAATCAGAACACTGTATTCCAGAACTGTGTTGACTGATGCAGAAATTTGTAGGTGACTTCATCATATTCAACCAGAGCTAATCCCAGGTCTTCTGGTGGAGTGAATGGTATTTTTGTTTTCTTTTGAAATTGACACACGATGATGTAAGTCCAATACTAATCATGGACGCCATATTGAAAGATAATGCCTTAGAAAAGCCTCTGAAAGCACAGTGGAGAAAAAGTGAGAGAGGTACTGGGATAGGTGACATCACTTGAGGTCCTGAATCCAATAGTGTCTATAGTAAGTCCTACTTCTTCACATTTTAGTTATGAGCTAGTAAAACTCCTTGTTCTTCTTTTTTTAGCTTAATCTGGTTTGCTAGATTTTTGTCACTTATAACAGAAATAGTCCTGACTTACACTTACGTATGTATGTATATGTTGGTTGAGATTAAGAAATAGAGATCTAGATTCTAATAATGTAATTAACTAAAAATAAAATTGATCTAGTATTTTTTCAGCCTTTCAGTTTCCTCTTTGAACAATGAGGAAGTTTTATTACATGACTGATAGTTTTTATCTACATCTAAAAATTGCTGGATTCAATTGGTTTTGATGAATGAACAAAGACATTTAAATCTGGAAGCAAGTTGGATTTACTTAGAATCTTTATAACCTCAGGCCAGAGAAAACTGTAAAAAACATGCCTAGTCTCTGTATCAGTCAATGTGAACCATTCCATAGCCAATTCATTTCAGGAACAAAACAATTATAACATAGGTAACTATAGGACAAGCTGATAAACCTCTCTTGTAGGTAATCACTGAGCCCAGAGAGGTAGCATGCTATGGTGGATAACAGCAAGGGCTAGGAAGCAGGAAGTCTAGATTTTGAAGTGTAGTTCTAACTCAGAATTCCTCATCTGTAAAATGGGAATAATAATAGCTCCCTCACGGGTTTGTCCTAAGTATTTACAAATATATATATATAAAGCTCTCATCACGGTATGTTACTCAAAGGAAGTGCTGAAAATTTGCTATATGTCATTATTAGCTGCAGAGCTATCATACTGATCAAAGTGCTTGAAAAATGTTTCCCTTGGGCATGAGTATTAATTCACAGATGTTTTGAAAAATACTATGTGGAAGTCATTAATAAAACAAACAAACAAAAACTCTCAGCACATTAGCTCCATTCAACCTTTGTAAGATCCTGCTTTTAATTGCCAACCCAATGTTTTATAAACTTTCTCACATACTGCCTGTTATTTCTGGCCAGGAAAATAAATAAATAAAGAAATACACGCCCATCTGGCAAAGTACTTCTCCACCTATATATGAACCAGAAATACCAATTGTTTCTAATGTGTATTCCCCAGATGCAATAATTATCCTCTATTTACAGCTAAACCACTGATTACTGTGGAAAATATTGTCAGCAAACCATACCCCAAAATATATTGCTGCAAAAGGGAAAAAAATAATCACAAAACAAAACCCTGAACACAATCTAAAACAGAAGTCACATCTTTGATAGATTCACAGAAAGAGAAGACTGTACTTATTTTTATTTGTTAAGATATACTGCCTTTTTTTACAGTAAAAATGTTTAAAACTAGTTCTCTGATTTCTGATTCTTAGTCAAATTGGCAAATTTATGAAGCAGTGATTAAATCACATGCCAATATTAGCAAGAAAAAAGGGAAAATAGGAAAAAATAACTTTGCAACTGATATTACAGAATGAATATTTTTAAAATTCGCATAAAGATATCATCAGTTCCACTCTAACACATTTACAAGATGCAATAATTAACTAATATTTACATTTTAATTCACATGACCGGTTGTAAGAAAAATAACCTTATTAAGAAAAATAAGCCTATAAAAAACTAATGTCTGTGATTAAAATAATTTTATAAGTCTAACAACAAGCATCTAAAGAAGGACTACAATTTGAAACTTCAACATAAATCTAGTTTCTAATTTATACTGTTTTTAAAAGAAATTAAGAATGAGCTTTTCTTCAAAAACATATGCAGTGCAAATTAAGGTTTAAATCTGAATATCCTGGCTGGGCACAGTGGCTCATGCTTGTAATCCTAGCACTCTGGGAGGCCAAGGTGGGAGGATCACTTGAGGTCAGGGGTTCAAGACCAACCTGAGCAAGAGTGAGACCCCCTCTCAACTAAAAATAAAAAAAAAATAGCTGGGTGTGGTGGTGTGTGCTGTAATCCTGGCCCTCTGGGGGGGCCATGGCAGGAGGACAGCTTGAGCTCAGGATTTTGAGACCAGCCTGAGCAAGAGTGAGACCCCCTCTCAACTAAAAATAAAAAAAAAATAGCTGGGTGTGGTGGTGTGTGCCAGTAGTCCTAGCTACTCGGGAGGCTGAGGTGGGAGGATCCCTTGAGCCCAGGAGTTTGAGATTGCTGTGAGCTAGACTGATGCCACAGCACTCTAGCCCAGGCAACAGAGCGAGACTCTGTCTCATTCATTCATTCATAAATAAATAAATAAATAACAATCTGAATATACTAAAATCTACCAAATGTAGAGATGACATTTTTATGTAGTGATATAAGGGGAAAGAGTGCATCTTCATATTTGTAGGAATGAAAATATTATTTCCTGAATAATTTGAAAAGTATATTATACATCTTTTAAATTCTATTAAATTTAATAAGGAAATAAAATTCTAGTTAACCACTTAAATGTGGAGTTTATTACTTTGATAATATTTTAAAAATTGCCTTTGGTGTCCATCACTAAAAGGGCTGGAGAAATACATATGTATGTATATATACTCATGGGCAAGGAGGGGTACTTAAGAAAGGAGAAAAATTTCCTAGGATCCAATGAGTCATTGGAATGAAAGTATGAAATTACCTTCAACAGTGCTGACAACTAAACTCAGCACTTGCCGTCTCGACAGGTGCACACTCAAGCTCACCAACTCTTAGCTATTTGTCAAAGTTAAGGAAAAAGATAGCCAGTCCCCACACAGCTGCGCCTCTGGCTCCCACTACAAAAGAATGAAGCTTGACTATTTTTAGGTTTGGGGTAGGCAATTATCCAAAACTCAGCAGCACCAAGAGCATATGCTGAGATAACTGAGACTAGAGTTGCACTAGGGCTCCACCAGCCTCCCAAATGCCTGCCTAGACACCCAACCCTATTTTCTGTTTTCTGTGGTCACCAGACTACCTGTGGCTTTAATCCTTCTGCTCAAAGTCTACATTTTTGTGCCTTTCCCTGTTCCTCTTCTATTACAACTTTTATGTTTCACTTAGCTATAGACCTTGAAGCCATGAGATTTTCCTTATTAGTACTTACACTGAAAAAGGAAAAAATAAAAATAAAAATAGAAACACTCTGCCGCTGCTTCTATAAAGAAAACTGTGGATTTAATTTGTTCATAATCTGTCCTTCAATTCATTAAGCCTACAAGTCATGGCCGCTGCTACCACTGTACTGAAAAAAAAAATAAGAAAGAGAAAAGTGCTTATAATATGAAGACTGTCAAGTAAAACAATTGATGTACAATGTACAAAGGAGGAAAAGAAAGACTATTGTGTTTTGATAGTTCAAAGGAAGCCAGAAAAGGGAGCTAGGGAGTCTGATATTCAATGGTGTGCATTATATTACCTTTGTTGAATATTGACATAGAAGGTTAATATGTCTCAGAGTGTGCTTGTGTTAAGTTTCCCTCTGTGCTAGCCTAGTCTCACTGGCTTTGTGTCATTTCCAGGTAGAAATCTGGGATTTAATGGAAGAAATTATTGTACATTATATCCTGCTTTCTCTTCATAGCTCTTTGTAATTTGTAAACCAAAGTACATGCACATATTTACATTATACTCTTAAGTATTGCTATCAAAACAGTAATAAAAGAAGACACTGTTGTTTTTAAAATGATGTTTTGTTGTGAACTGACATGAGCTTTTATATATGAAATCTGATTTTGAAATATATGGTACATTTATTATAAAATTAATAAGGAATCTAGATCAAACAAAAGCAAAACCAAACCTTCATTTTATAGAACTGTTTTACCTCTACATTAAGTAATTTGAAATAAATGCTTAAATTTTGTGACATATTTACCTTGAAAATGCATTTCAATGTGTCTTATAAATGTGATTTCATATATCTAAAGTGAAAAATAATTAAAAAATGGAAGGAAATTGATTTTATTTTGTATTTTAATTTTATCTCCAATGTTCCAAACCAAATTCAGTATAGCACATGTAATTGCAAGGGCTCATTTTCAGGGAACCAGAATTGTGCAGAGATAAGCCTGGTTTAGGATGAAGCATCTCCCATGAATCACGGCACCATTTGCCAAAAATAATGCATTGTGTCTTTCTCTCTGGCCAGTAATTAAAAATGTATTATACTCCAAAGAAAGACATAAATAAAAAAAGGTAGTCTTATAAAATTATATGGTTATTGTACCTCTACAAAAACATTATTTTATTTTATTATTATTATTTTTTTTTTGAGACAGAGTCTTACTCTTTTTGCCCTGGCTAGAGTGAGTGCCGTGGCATCAGACTAGCTCACAGCAACCTCAAACTCTTGAGCTCAAGCGATCGATCCTGCTGCCTCAGCCTCCCAAGTAGCTGGGACTACAGGCATGCGCCACCATGCCCGGCTAATTTTTTCTATATATTTTTAGTTGTCCGATTAATTTCTTTCTATTTTTAGTAGAGAAGGGGTCTCGCTCTTCCTCAGGCTGGTCTCAAACTCCTGAGCTCAAACAATCCGCCCGCCTTGGCCTCCCAGAGTGCTAGGATTACAGGTGTGAGCCACCGCACCTGGCCTACAATAACATTTTTAATATTGTAAAAATGTATTATTTACTTAAAAGAGGGCTGTCCGGAAAGTATCCAGCCATGTAACATGAAAAATATATTAACAATGGCTATATACTTTCCGGACAGCCCTCATGTATATGTGGAAGCACTCAAATTCAGGAGCAAGTTTTAGAGTAGGGCTCAAAATCTCATGTCTGCCAATGATTGGTGACATGACCTTGAGAAAGTTACTTAAACTCTTTGCTTTAGTTTTTTTTTTTTTCTTTCCATCCCCAAAATGGGAATGATTCTTTCCTCACGATGAGGTTATGAAAATGAAATGAGGCACACACATTCACACTTCCCCAGGGCTCGCTAATGCTTTCATTGATAGTATATTCCCTCCCTTAGGAATCTTGTTCTCTTTGATAATTTCAACTATCATCTCCATGTGGATGATTTCCAAGGATTTCTTCCTAGGTCTAAATCTTTAGTCTCAGCCCTCTATCACAAAACCTGTACTATACACCC
Source organism: Propithecus coquereli (assembly GCF_000956105.1). Classification (NCBI taxonomy): domain Eukaryota; kingdom Metazoa; phylum Chordata; class Mammalia; order Primates; family Indriidae; genus Propithecus; species Propithecus coquereli. The sequence goes on from NW_012137414.1 coordinate 4,290,846, forward strand.
ACCGGCATATCTCATCAACAATTCTAAGTTGATTTCTCAAAACAAATGACCCTCTTCCCATTGCCCTCCAATTTTGATCCTTTTCCTGGTTTCTCTGCTTCTGTTAATGTTATCATCATCCCACCAACTATTCAGGCCGATTAGCTATTTTTAAGAGTTGCAAAATACACTTCATAAAACTTTAGATAAATAGACTTTTATCGGCATATGTTAAAGAAGTTTCATGGTGAAATGAGTTTGGAAAACTAGGTTAAAAAGTTAAGCACTTATTTTTATTGCAGGATTCCAAAGCACCTTGAATATGCATTACACTGTGAAACTTTTAAGAAAAAGATTTAGTAAGCAACATTCTATTAAGTTATGGGACTACAGAATGTAGTCACAGAAAAAAAGGGCGAGGGGACATAGGGAGATACGAGGGGGGGTGTCACATTAAATAACTAATGTTTCATAGAACTCTCTTTGGGAATTACTACCATGGTGTCTGCTATCACTATTTCCCTTTCCTCATCTCCTATAATTTATCAGCCACATATTACCAAATAATTTGGATTCTCCTTGTTGAATCCCTAGCTCATTCTGAACTAATGCCTCTATAAGTCTGGCCTGGACTACATATAGACTTTTCTTCCAATATCTTTCCTTATTCTGTCATCTCAAACTCTCAATTCAATTTATCTTCTATAGAATTTGAGATCTATTTTCCTGTAAGAGATACAAAGATGTATAAGACATGATCTCTATTGTCATGGAATTTGTAGGTGATGAGAATAGGCCAACAGAGTTCAAATATATACTCAATACCACAGGTATAGACATACCACATAAAGGTGGTATACCAAGAAATAGCACTCAATGCTTATATGGGAAAGGTTAAGTCAGGTTTTTTAAGGAAGTGGGACTACAAACTTATAAATGAAATATTTAAAATTATTGGTCTACACTGAAGTCTATTTCTTATCTTAAACTAAAAGTAAATTTAAAATATAATTAATATTTTCATAATAAAATGCTCACTGGAGAACCTTTGAAAAACACAATATAATAAGTATAAATAAGAATATTAAAGCAATCCAGGGTGCAATCTTACCCTAGATAGATCCAGTACTAATAATTGCTAAAATTTTATTTTGGCTATATGACTTGCCTATAAGTCAACAATTCCAAGGATTTGTCTTCCAGAGCTAAAGTTTTCAAAGAATAATGTTAATGAAATGTTTCAAAAGTTTAATAAAAAAGAAGATATGATGACTAAGTTTTTAAAATCTTATCGCCTGCTGTTCACATTTTGCTTTTCATTTCCATAAATCTTTAACATGCAACTGAAAGCTATGTGAATGCTGTAAGTTGTTAAACTGAGATTAACAAGTATAATTTATGTAAGGAAAAATCATTAAAATGGAATCTATTTCTTAATTTCCAAAACAATCATCTATATGAATTGAACATTTATTTAATATCATTGGATATCCAATCCCCATACACATGATAGAACATTTCTTGGATTTACGTTCCTTATATAATAGGCTATTCTCTAATATTATTCTGAGAGTAAAGATATGACTCAAAAGTATCAATATTTATTCCAGTAAGTGTAAAGCTCTATATTAATTACAATAATCATTTCATAAACATTTCTTGCTCAACATTTCACCATTTCTTGTTATCCAACTGTTTACATTGTGCCTTCTGTGAATAGGAATATGATAGGATATGGTAATAAATGATAGTAAATGATACTAAATAATTTCTACAATAGGGTAACTTCTATTCTAGAGATATGTGCAAGGTTCCAATGACACTCGACTCTGTCCAAGTCAGGCCATAAGTCTTTAAAGAAAAACTTAGGAATTTACTGAGCCAAAAGAAGGGGAAAGGGCAAACAAAAGGGGAATTTATAAATGCAAAGATGAGAAGGAAGATGGCCTTTTCTAGAAAATTAGGATAGTTTAGCATAGTCAGAACGTGTGGAACATGGGTGGGGCAAAAGACAAAGTAGAAAGTACAATGGGAATGGAAAATCAGCCAACATATGTTCTCACTAATAAGTGGGTGCTAAAGGATGGGTACACATAGGCACAAAGATCAAAAGGACATTGGGAACCAAGAAGCAGGGAGGCTGGGAGGGGGGTTGTGAGATAAAAACTTAACCTATTGGGTACATGAACACTATTCTGGCAATAGACACACCAAAAGCCCTGACTTCCATGTAAAAAAATCATTTGTACTCCCTTAATATTTTGAAGTAAAAAAAAAAATAATAAAAGGTGACAGTGTATGAAAATATATATGTATGTGGATTCAAATACACAGGTCTTAAAGAATACAGTACCAGTTATGAAGAACTTTTCAAAATTATCTATTTTAAGTCTGGGAGTGATGGTTTTGACTTATTCTTTTCCTAACCTGCTCTAATATCGTTTGTTGTTATTGTTGTTTTTTGCATACATAGAAAATTGGTAAATAGATGATTGCTAGAGGGATAATTTTTTGTTATAAACAGATGTGATATTCATAAATATATATATGTATACATGTGTTTATATGTACATCACTCTATTTATACATTCATGTATAATTACATATATACATATATAATTGTTGAATAATTAAGGTGCAATCAAGTGAATTTATCATTTTGTATGATGCTGTGGGAATTATGGAAGCATTGTGAGGTACTACCTTGGCTCTCTTATGCCACAGAGGTTTTCTAACTCTACAGCTATAGAGCAGCATGGTACGATATGAAAGTCACCTACTAGGAACCAGCAGGGTCTTAGTTTTGTATCTAACCATAAGAACTTGAGTCTCACTTTCCATATCTGTGAAATGAATGGATGAAAAATATTCTCGAGGTCCTTTCCAGTTGATGGCCTATGACCTTGTCATTCACCATAGGGTGTTGAGCTGTTGCAACAGCAAAACTGTAGACTAAATGCCAGCTTTCCTCCAGCCATATCTATTTATCTAGCTTTTAAAATCTTCACTCTTCTTGATGCATACCTTAATTTCTCCTTTTTCCCACCCCTCCCGCCCCTTGTTATTTTCTAATCACCTTCTCTTTACTCTCCCATAGTTCTTTTGCTTTCTTGCTCTTTGTGGTTACAAATTGCTATTGTACTTCACACAAAGGATCAATCTGCACTACAATCACACTATCAGCAGTCCTCATTAACTCTAGGGAAAAAAAAGAAACAGACTCTCAAGTTACTGAATCCTAGCAGCAGTGGGGATGGTAAAACCATTTCCCAGGGATCCAATTGGGTGAGAGGAAGAGTGGGAAAGCCCTGAGTTATTTTATTCTTCCTCATATTCCTCTCAGATTCTAATTTCTTTTGCTCAATTTCTTGTTGCTCAAAACTGTTTTTTGACACGGCTCCTGGTTATGGGCTGAATTTTGTCCCCCCAAAATTAATTTGTTGAAGTCCTAACCCCCATTACCTCAAAATGTGACTGTATTTGGAGATAGGGTCTTTAAAGGGGTAATTAAGGTTAAATGAGGTCATTCTGATGAGCTCTAATCCAATCTGACTAGTGCACTTATAAGAAGCAGAGATTAGAACACAGGCACAGAGAAAAGACACATGGAGAAGAAAGTCTCTGCATGCCAAGGAGAGAGGCCTCAGAAGAAATCAACCCTGATGATACCCTGATCCTGGCCTTCCAGCCTCCAGAACTGTGAGAAAATAAATTTCTGTTGTTGAAAATACCCAATATGCTGTGGTACTTTGTTATGGCAGCCCTAGCAAAATAATACAGTCTTTATCCTCCATTTGTAATGTTTTGTATTTGAATTGAGAATATTCTGATTTTTTCCCTTTGGAAAAAAATACACATGCACACACACATATAATTTTTTTTGCTACTAGAATAATAAAAAAAGATAATCAACTGTAATTATAGTGTTTAAATGAGCTCTGTTCCTTACATGCCTTTAGATATTTATTTGTTTATTCTAAATAACTTTATGTGCTAAGCCCTGTGCTCATCTCTAGGTATAGGGCAGAGGTGGGAAGCATGACAATAAAATAACACTACCACCATAATATTGATAAACCAAACATACCATGGTATTTGTATTCTAATATTAAAATAAATAAATTAATAGAACACAATGAAATATATTGTGCATTTGGATGGAGTTATACCATGGGAACACTTTGAAATGGTACCTAACCTTCTTTGGTGGAGTGAAGGGAGATGGAGAAGAGAGTTTTGGAAACAATTTCTTTGGAGATGAAGCAGAAACAAGGCTCTCATAAAGTGATCGGTAAAGGAGAAGAGGGGTAAAGGGAAGACCATTTCAAGAACATTCCTGACAACACAAAAGCATAGTAGTTTGGGGGACTGAATATAGGACCCTTTAGTTAAAATAATGGGAGTAGGGGTGAGGAGATGGTGAGAGAAGAGGTAGCAGGAATGAGTTGGGTCCAGATAACACATGACCTTGCATGTAGCATGGAGTTGACATCAGTGTATAGCAGGAAAAAGTGTTTTCCAATGTATAAGTTAAAGGTAATTCTAAACTTGTCACCCATAGTAATTTCTTTGAATGAATTAAATTTTCTTATATTCATTTGTAGTAATCAATGTCTTTCAGTGCAAGGAATTTCTAAGTGAATGAATTTTACCCAACTTCTAATTTCCTTTAGGAATCTAAACTCACCCAATATTTTCACAAGATGATAACTATAATCAAGGCAGAGAGCTTTATTTCGGCTAACAAAGAATAGTCCTTTACAAAGGAATTGCAAATATTCTAATTAATAATTATTCTAATTGTTCTTCCCTTTTGGAGGACACTACTTCCTGTTCTGTTTTTAGCCATAATAAACAAACTATGGTATCTCCATCCTTTTAGTCCAGGAAATGGGCTGTTTTACATAGATGAAATATTATTATAAAGTCTGTCTTACATTCCAAACCCAGCCTTCAGACTGATTTTATAATGAACCTCCCATGCTGGATATCAC
>NW_012137414.1:4296116-4298259 GCF_000956105.1 Propithecus coquereli
CAGAAATCATGGAGTCAACAGTGATGATTTTCTCTCCACTACTTTTCTGTCTTTCCTCATTACCTGGCCAATTCTATTACTAAATTTTACCAACTACATATCTGAATTTCTCTTGTTGCATTCTGTCTTTTCCATTCCATGCCAGGTATCGGTCTTATTTGGGATATAACCACAACCTTCTTACACCTGCCTTTAGAACAGTGACTCACAACATAATATGCACCTGGTGTGCTTTTAAGTTCTGATTTAATTGGTCTGGAATCAGGGCCCTAGATATACATGATTTTGAAAGTTCCCTGTGTGATTCTAATTTGCAGCCTAGAACCATTGCTCTAAGACAGGGCATCTGGATATGTGGTCCTTGAACCAGGGATATCAGCATCACCTTGGGAACTTGTAAGAATGTGAATTATTGGGCCTCACTCACCTCAGATCTAGTGAGGGTGGTGCCCAGGAATCTGTTTTGATAATCATCAGGTAATTGCCATAAAAGCTCAAGTTTGAGAACTACTTCAAGGGATTTGTACTCCCACTTCTCTAATTCACAATCCATCAGTATGGTATTAGAGTCCTCTCTGTAGCTTAAGGCCTAAAACATAAATACTGAATTGTAAATTAGTTCCCTGATCAGCCCAATCCATTCCACCTGTTTGTAGTCTTCTTGAATCTCCTCCCAGACTAGGAGGAATCTACATGCTGCCATTGACACTTATATAAACCTACATCACAGCAATCTCATAATGTCCTGGATGTGTAATTTGAATAATTTTCTCCCTCTCTTTTTGGGGGACAGGAATTATATTTTCTTCAGCTTTTTATCTTGAACATTTACTGCGATATCTGAAATTCAGTACGTGTTTGTGAATGTGTCTATATATGAGTGAATGAAGATGCTCCTAAATGTTTTTAAAAAGTGTTGCTAGATCATATGATGTGTCCTCTGAGAAAGAGAGTTGGACTACATACAGAAGCACAGATCTTAATGAATCAAGAAGGCAGTGAGTTTTTCTTCATGGGAAATCCCTTATATTTTCACAGTACTTTATTCACAGATGATATCATTCACCTAGGAAAGAGGTCTGAATCTTCTTTAAAAATTTCAGACTGCAAAAATACTCTTTGACAACACATATTTTGTTTTATTATTGTATCTCCCTCACTGTCTAAGCTACTACCTAGGTATAGAGTAGATGCTAAAAAGTTATTTGAATATACTATTCTGAGCTAGCCACTTCTCTTTATTTCCACCATTCATAGGACAATCAGAACCAAATGGGGATAACATCAGAGGTCAGCCATGCTAAGACCCATCCATTCAGTTATCATTTATTAATCATCAATCACTAAGGAATTAGGACATGTGACATATAAATAACAGTAGTCACTGTGTAAACTCACAGCCTATTGTGAGAAACAGAACTATAAACAGTGGATACAGGACAAGAATTAAGTACAATAAAAGAAAATCAGGCACAATAGTGTGGGAATTGAGAGGAAGGAATGCCAATCTACCCAGTTTGCCTATATCTGAAGAAGGCTTTATTTCTTGTTCAACAAAATACCCATGTTGTAACTAGCATGAAAGAGGTCATTTTACTTTCTTTGGCCTTTTTACCCTTTTGTTTACAATAAGATTCTTGATCTTCAAGGCTCAACAGACATGTTTGATTTTATTCTATGAGTAAATTCATTAAGAATGTGAAAGCATTCCCATTCATTCCAATTAGCATTAAATGACACTCTCCCAATCAATAAGATGTCAAAAATCATGCTAGTAATTGCAGTCAATGAAATGTATGCTCTGCTCTCGGGCTGCATTCATATTTGTACTCATCAATTGAGTGCTAATAACAAGAAATACACACCTAACTCAGAACTGAGGAAGTAGCAGATGCTATAATATTTCTGACTAATGCTTAATAATATGTGGCAATTTAATTTCAAATACTGACCTTCTTGGCCCTGCACATCAGATACATAGGTTTTACAGCCAATGAGCATTGTATAGACATATTAAATGTGCTGAGATGAAAATGTCATCAGTTTTTAAGTTTAAGCTAGAGGGGAAATATATCCGAATGCTTTGAAAACTGTCCCTTTAAATTCTAGTTTATATAACAATGATCTTTCTTACTTTAAAATT
>NW_012137414.1:4299614-4312081 GCF_000956105.1 Propithecus coquereli
ATGTAATAATTAAATCAGGGTAATTGGGGTATTTATCAACTCAAGCATTTATCATATCTACACCAAATCATTTAAAAAAAATTAGATGTCATTATCATACAGTTTGAAACAAAAGAAATTTAGAGATAAGTATTCTTTCCATCACATTTTGATGTTAATTAATTCAACAGACATTTATTGAACTTCTTCCTAGTACAATATTCTACAATCTGTGAGAATATAAACACATATAAGATGTAATCTAGTAATAGAGATAATATAATTGATCAATTTATATCATATTTCAAATAATATAGACTTAGTACCTCAGTCATCAAATGGGAATAGTAATGTTTTCCTTTGCCACAGTAGTTATAAGGCAAATTATATCTATGAAATGTTATTCTTATGGTCATTATCATTATCAATCACTATAAAATATAACGGACATATGCAAATTAATTGCTCAATGGTAGAATTTGATTTCTAGCTGTCACAGATTAGAACTCAACTCTCTTCCATTTCTTATTTAGAGTCTATATTTTCGATTTAAAAAATTGCACACCACATTTCTACAATGTGAGTCCTGGGCAGAAGAATTCCTATAAGCTTAATCTAGGCACAATGTATTATATAAGGCCTGGATTGTTTTCTAGCTGGGTGGTTCTTTGTTTTTGGTATATGAAGATAAAAAATTGGCTATATAATCTATTTTAGTTGAAGACAATAGAATAATATACACCTTCATTAAAAATAATTTAATTATGAAGCTATCATCATAAAAACTCTCATGGAGAAAAACAGAGAGTGTATCATGTCTTTGATTTGGTTAAGATTTTACAACTAAAAATAGATTGTCATGATGTCACATAAGAACCTTTATAACAAATGCACTCAAAGACAGAACATTAAAGAAAAAGGTACTACAATTATACTGGTTTGCAAAAACGTAATTTCATTTTAAAACTGGGTTAGGGGCCTACTACTTCAATGAATGAATATGAATATTATCATTGAAGCTAGTTTTTCTCATAAAATGCCTATGCATACCAGATCTATGGATTTCTGTAATGCTCTGGAAATTGGAAAGATTCAAGACACAAATATTTGAAAATTCATTATTACATGAATAGTATGTTAACATAATGCACAAAATATAGTTCATATTCACTGCTCAATAAAATGCTTATATACATTTTAGTGAAAAAATAATAAATATGAATAAGTATAAATAGGCTGTTAGGTTGACTCTGTAGATCTTACTTTTGTTTTAAGAGACCCTTCAATTCTATGTTTGAGTCATCCAATAAACATTTCTCACTTTGAGTTTGAGCATATATGTAATAGGGCTCCATGCTTGTACACACATATTTACCCAGCAACTAACTTTCTTTTTATAAATGAGCCCTATCCCAAATTAAACAGATGAAAGATTTTCAATCGTTGTGGCCAGCGCTCAGGGTGGAAAATGAGCTCAGGAAGGCAGCTATCTGAAACTGAATACTCTTTGCAGTGGACATTCCGTTCTAAGTTCCCTTCAGGAAACCTCCAACAATAGCCCAAGTTGAAGCAAACACTTGTCTTCAAGTTAGTCCAAGCCAACCATTCACTTTCTTAGGAATCTGTTCTCAGACACCCACTGGACTTAGAGTTCCTGTGCCCACATCAAAGGACAGCAGGTCCAGGATGCATACACCATATGAACGGAAGAGATTTTCCCAATTTCTACCCTCTTTGCCACTCTACCACTTTTTATCAATTTGACATCTCCAAACATATCTCAAATTTGTAGTCCCTGAAAGGAGTCCCCACAAGTTAGTGTTCTTTTTTAACTCTGGCATTTCTTTTGAAACTAAGAAAGAAATATAGAAAAGAAATTACACAGATGAACCAAAGAAACCTCTGATTACATGAACTATCTAGAATAAACAACCAATATTTTAGTCTGACATTTATAACTTTTACAATACACTGAACACTCACAACAGAAAAAAAAAATGTACTTAGGATTATCCCGTTCTGTTCCATTAGTGAGTGTGTGTGTGTGTGTGTGTGTGTAAAATAATACATGCCAGTATTCACTGTTAGACATAAAACGTTTTCAGTCTGGATGCTGCCCGAGTTTCAAATATGTACATAGTGATTTAATGACTAAAGTACAGTCAGATTAATGCTGTGGTAGTTAGTCATTCATTTGTGTATCTGCAAGCTGTTAGGCACAAGGAATTCGTAGATAACAAACACAAGCCCTCCCCCTCAAAGAGCAAGGGAGTCAGAAGCTGAGAAGGAAACTGACAGGGACAATAGAGGATATAATTGCTTGCAAAGAATTATCTACATGAATTTACAATAAGAACACATACAAATGACACCAAATTCTGACCTAGGGTAGCGAGAAATATGCTTTTTAACAACATTCTATGAGCAAATACAAAAATAATAATATTAATAGTTATTGGTGGAAAAGACATGGTAATAGTGGGTTTTGTGAAAATATTCCAAGATGTGGGGACAAATTATAGGTATGGAATTACATGACTTATTAATATTTGTAGAATGACAAGTAATTTTATGCCTAGAGAGAAGTGTTTCTGATGGGAAATAGCAGATAAAGAGGTGAGAGACATGAGCAGATCCTTTACTGTGAAGGATCTTGTGTGTTAAGGCCTTGGATTTTACCCTGTAGCTAGAAGATTCTCTAAAGGATGTTATGCTAGAGGTACACAATCTGATTTGTTTTAGAAACATGACTGGGGCAGCAATTACAAGGATGGATTTATTTAATACCAGTTTAAATGCAAAGAGATCATTCACACCCTCACACAAACATACAGAGATTGTTTCTTGATCTATGTATCTGTTTATAGAACTTGATGTCTGAACACATTATCTTTTGGAGTTAAATTAGCTATGTACTACTACTAATATTTAAAATAATACAAAGAACAAAAATTATTTTCAACACTTTGACACTGTGCAAGCAATTTCAGATATCCCCTTTTTAATGTCAACGATAAGTAACCTTGTGAAGTAGCATTATTTTTCCTAATTTACTTTTGAGGAAAGTCAGTAGTAGACACGCTCATCTCAGTGCCAGACATATGGTAAACACTGAATCAATATTACTTAAATAAATGTTAGCTTGTCCAGTATTATTTGCCTTGGTAGGTAGAGTTAGGTTTAAAACCCAAGTAGTCTCCGGCTTTGTCAGGTTACCACACCCATGGACCACCATAATTTCTAAAACACCAGCCCTTCCTATTTAGGTTTTTTGGTCATAAAAAACCTGAAACACAAAACCTTACAAAGTGGGACATATAGAACACAGACTAAATCATCATGACACTTTGTTCAATAAGTGATGCATGTTCCCATATAATAGAAATGGATTGCATTCCAGTGGATTAGCATTAAACCATCCTTTGTACCTTGAGTGATGGACTTATTAATTTACAAGACTTATCCCTTGATTAGGTCTGGTGATGATACACTGGCCTTCAGGACACTGAGGGCTTGTTAAAAGTGTAATGCTACATTTTCAAAATTTTATTTTGCAATAGTTACAGATTTATAGGAAGCTGCAAAGAAATATGCAGGGATTTCTTGTGCAGACATCCCCCTGCCTTCCCCAATGTTGACACCATGCATAACTATGGTACAATATCAAAACTGGGAAATAGTATAATTCACAGAGTTTATTCAGATTTTAGCAGATGTACATGCATTCACTTGTGTGCCTCTGAGTGTGTGTATGTATAGCTCTATGCAACTTTATTCATGTAGCTTTGTGTAACAAATACCTCAGTCGAGATATAGAACAGGTCCATCACCACAAGGCTGCCTTTTGGCACCACTATATAGATTACCCCCTTCCCCATTGCTAACCTCTGGCAACCAATAATCTGTTCTTAATATCTATAATTTTATTTCAATAACACTATATAAAAGGAATGATACAGCATGCAACCTTTTGAGATTTTTCACTCAGCATATTGTCTTTGAGATCCATTGGTGTTGTGAATATAGAATATCAATAGTTCATTCCTTTTTATTGCTAAGTAGTGTTTCATGGCATGAATAGATCACTTTGTTTAATCATCACCCATTGATGGTCATTTGAGTTGTTTCCAATTTCTGGTTATTACATTCACGTACAGGTTTTTGTGTGAACATAAATTTCTATTTTTCTAGAAAAATGCCCCAGAGTACAACTGATAGGTCATATGGTGATGACATGTTTGATTTTAGAAGAAACTCGCAAACTGTTTTCTAGAATGACTGTACCATTTTATATTCTCACCAGCAATATAAGAAAGAACCAGTTTTTCTGCATTCTTTTCAGCTTTTAGTGTTGTCACTGTTTTTTTCTTTTTAACTTAAGTCATTCTGATAGATGTATAGTGAAAACTCATTGTAGTTTTAATTTTCATTTCTCTACTAACGTTGAATATCTTTTTATGTGCTTATTTGCCATCCATATATACTCTTCAGTGAAATATCCATTCAGGTCTTTCCCTCGTTTTATAATAGGATCATTTGTGTTTTTAGTGTTGGGTTTTGAGTAATCTCTCTATATTCTAGATACTAGTTCTTTGAGATTTTACAGAGATAGATGAAGGAAAGAAAAATATTAAAAACAGTAAAAAACAAAACCAAGAACCAAAAGACTCTAGAGTGAAAGGGAGTATGGAAAATCAAAAAAAGGAATAGAACACAATTGCATAAAGCAACTCTTTATTATTTCTTTATATATATTAAGTTTCAACAACTAAAGTGCTTTTGTTGTCATATGAAATTTTCATAAAATGTGGTCAAATTATCATTATTATAACATGTTACTATACGTAAATGTCTATAATTATGTTCTTCATTAAATTCTTAAATACCAATTAACTTATCCAAAAATATTGGTTGTGATATCTTATAATGTGCCTGGTTCTTGGGAAACCATCATGAGCAAAAACAATTGAGGTATCTGAATTCATGGAACTTACCTCATAGTATGAGTGGTAAGTATTAAGTAGTCACATACATACGTATGGAATCATAACAGTGCTATATGTTATGGAGGGATGTAACATGGTAGGAAAATTTGATTAATTCAGTGAATTCTGACATCTACACAGAGGTAAGCTTCTAAGTGGAAAATGGTGCTATCGAGGTGAAAAGGAGGGGTTCTAGACAACTAGAAAAGCATGTGCAAAAGTCCTGTGGCAGAAAGAAGCAATGCCTATTCAAGGAACAGAAAGAAAGCCAGTAAGGTGGTGAAGCAGGGAAAGCATTATGGAAGAGGGGATAGGAGAGATAGGCAGTGCCTAGGCCTTTTTTTGTTGGTTTGTTTTTTCTGTTTTCCTTTCCTAGCAGCAAATGAAACCACTAATGTGATTAAATAGATGGTAGTATCTCCAAATTTAACTGATCAGATTAATTTTATTTTTTATTTATTTTATTTATTGAGAAGTAATAATTGTATATATTTATGGGTGTACAGTATGATCTTTGGATACATGTATACAATGTGAAATGACCAATCCAGGGTAATTAACATATCCATCACCTCAAACATTTGTCATTTCTTTGTATTGGGGACATTCAAAATCCTCTTTTAGCTGTTTGAAACTATATATTATTGTTAACTATAATCATCCCACAGTGCTACAGAACACTAGAACTTATTCCTCCTATCTAGTTGTAAGATTGTATCTGTTGACCAACATGACCCTATCCCCTCTCTCACCTCCTCATCCCATCTCCTGGTAACGACCATTCTACTCTCTACTTCTATGAGATCAACTTTTTTAGCTTCCACATATGAGTGACAACATGCGGTATTTGTCTTTCTGCGTGTGACTTATTTTGCTTAACATAATGTCCTCCAAGGTTATCCATGTTGCTGTGAATGATAGGATTTTATTCTTTTTTAATGGCTGAATAATATTCCATTGTGTATATGTACTACATTTTCTTTATCCATTCATCTGCTGATGGACACTTGAATTTTAAAGAATGGGTTAGAGGGAATAAAGAAGAGAGGATGCAAAGAAACCAGAAGGGAAAGCAAGAAAGTATATTGGAATAGGGTAATGGTAGAAGAGATGAAGAGAAGTGGGTGAAAATGTATTGGAGGATAAAACCCACAGTGATTGGTAATGGTTTAGACATAAGTGGGTGAGAGTTTTAAGGATGAAATAGATTTCTGGTTTGTGAAACTGGAAGAATGGTAGCATCATTCAGTGATAAGAAGTACCATGAAAAGGGAGCAAGTTTTGTAGGGTGAAGGGAAAGTTCTGTTTGGGGCATTAAGAGTGGCGGTATCTTTGTCACATATGAATGGAAATGTCAACCGGGCAGTGAAATTACAGGAATTCAGTGGAGAAATCTGAGCTAGAGGAATAACATGGTTAGTTAACTGCATATAGGTGGTAAATAAAGCTGTGAATATGGATGCAATGACCAAGGATGAGATTATAGTGTGAGATTATACTGAATTATGCTAGGACTAAGCTGTGAGGAATTCTAGTATTTAAAAACTGAGAAGAGAGGATCAGCCTGCAACAAAGACTGAACAGAAATATCCCCCAAAATGTGAACAAAACCAGGAGAGTGCCATGCATAGATCTCAAAGAAGACAATGTTTTGAAGAAGGGAGAAAATGTTCAATGTTGATCACTGCTGTAAGCTCAAGAAAGATGAAGAAATATTGTGAATTGTTTTTAGAGACATTAAGTTATTTGCTTCACTTGAACTCAGCAAGGTGAAGGTTGCATAGAAAAACTGTGAAAGAATAAAATTTTAAGAAAAAAGGAGAATCTCAATATCTATTTCAACTGAGTCATATAAAGAATAGAATGAAGATGATATCTTGTTTTTTGTATTTTTACCATAATAGAATTTATAATACAATTTTCTAAAAAAATCAAAAAGAAACCACTAATACAGTTATTTCTAATGTTTAATATTGAAATAATATGATTACTCTTTTCTTAGGGAATAAATAACATACTAAACTATAATTGTTTATTATAATTAGGGAATGTGACTTGGATATAATTTTTTTCTCCTTTTATAGTTTTCTTTATATTTTCCAAATGGAATAATTGATTTCAGTGTTTAGTCATAATTTTACTGATTTTATAAATATTAGTAAAGCCAAATACTTTCATATGTAAACCACTTAATTTCTAGGTAATGCGTATGCATGTGTGTATGTATGTGATGTGTGTGTGTTTATGTGTGACAGAGACAGAGAGATCTATGCACCCTAGTAATATTGAAAGAAATGAGCTAATTTATTTCATTCACCATACTAAGCCATAAACTTTTTTCTCCAAGAAAAATGGCATCTCATACAACCTCAACTAATCCCATACACTAGAAAAACATAATAAAGGAGATGCAGGGTTGATTAAAATGAAAAAAATATATATCGTAACAATTCCCTATTTTTATATCATCATACATCTTAGTGACATAGCAGTAAGCTATTTAAAAAATGTGGTTTGTGTATTTAATATTATAGAGTAGTGTTACATTTGGTTGAACCCAATTTCCATTGTTTGATTGGAAGTCAACATACTGGGTCTCTGAAGTATCTTTCTGATGGAAGATTTATTTCTAGAGTTTATCCAGAGATGAGTGACCTTACAGTTAAGAAGTAGAAGACACATTTTAAATAACGGTTAAAATTTATATTATCCTGATATTTTTATTTGCTAGTCAGTTATTAAACAATATTAAACAATCAGTACCATGGAAACAGACATGATAATCAATGGAGTTTTTATTTTAAGATAAATCATTGGGGGGTATTTCTGATTCTGACTTCCTCTTACCTCCCACTCTCATCCAAACATCTTGAATCATTCTGCTCTATCATTATCTCTGACTTTTTACCTTTTAATGTATAGATGTGTGCATTCATACCTCTTTATGAGATGAGAAGGAAATTGCTTATGAAGTCAAAGAAACGCTTGATATTATTTTTGATTATAGATATGGGAAAGCCAATGTTTACAATATTGTGCAGGGTGCACATGCTTAACTGCAGGAGTGTCATTTACTTCATAGCCTGATATTCACAATGCATGTTTCTAGTACACTCTAGAATTGTATACATTATATACATATATATAACTATATATTAATATATCAACACTGTGGATAATTAACGGGAAGTAAAGATAAAAGAAAATTAGTTTGTCTATGTAAAAAAGCAGTAACAATTATAGTAATTTAAATAAACTAATGTTTAGGCCAAGTACTATTCAGAATATTATTTATCATTATGTCATATTAATCTATGTAAATTATTTTATTTACAGTATTAAACCTTGTTCATGTGATCCCAGTTCTCAGTTTTCTGTTCATGTAGCACAGTTGCCTGTGCATGACTGAAATAAAAAAACAACAACTAGTGATATCACTCTTTGGAAGCTAGCTGTAGATTATTACGAACAGATTAGGGCCGTGTTAGTTCTGTTTTAGTGGGTTTTTTTGTTTGTTTGTTTGTTTTTATCTTTTTCATGTTCACATAGTAAGAAGATTGAGACAGGAATAAAATAATGAAGCAAGTTAACAATTATAGATGTCATCATAGACAGCTCCCTATGGAGGTCCAGAGAATAGATGTGGATTATTCAGGACATCTCATTTTTTATTTAAGAAAGTATAATGTGCCAAGGTCTATTCTCTTTGAGTAAACAAACCAAAAGTTTAATGAGTTTAATTTTTAAATAGCATTCTCAATGGAACATGTTTAGTTCTTTTTAGAAAATATTATGATTTCTATCATTTTATGTTTTGTCCTATCCTCTCTAGAATTTTATCAAAATCTGAGAGGTCATGGCAAATGACTGCTTAAGCATCTTTAATCCTACTGTCAACTGTGCCACCTTTCAAATCCTGACTCCACCACATAGCAGCTGAGATACCTTAGGCAACCTACTTGACTTCCCTGTACCTCTGTATGTTCATCTATTAAATATGGATAATTATATTCTCCCACCTCCTAGAGTTATTATGGGAATTAACTGAGATACATGTAATGTACTCAAAGAAGTACCTGATACAGGCTCTTCTTGTACAGACTTGATACATGGTACGTACAGTATTATCATTGATGGTTAGGTGAAGCTAGAATACTGCTATGCACACACAAGATGCTATCAATAGCTGTATATGTAGAAGAAAGCAATGCCTCATGAATCCTTGTCTTTGCATCACTGCTCCTTCCAATCAGTTTCTAATTCATGTCTCCATATGCAGATACTCTAAGACCTATTTATAAAAGTAGATTCTTCAATGAAATTTTCCACTATCACATCATTCATAAGGAATCATTTATGGTTGATTTATACCATGTTTTACAACTTTCTTGACATCTTATCATAGTTGTATGCATATACATATGTGTGTGTCTGTTCTTTTCTGACTTATAGAGTTGTAATCTCATAAAAGAGAGAACATAGGAGGTGTTCAACAATGTTTAGTTACAAGCAAGTAAAAACGTTGCTCAATATCATATTAATATTCTATTGAGTTTTACTTCCCCCCAAATTAACTGATAAGTACATTACACTCATCCATGCCTAAATTTCAGTTACTCAAATGTATTCTATCTCTTCATTACAACTCTAGTTTTGTTTAAACTGAATTGTCGATGTTTTCTAAGTATTTTGCCATTGTTGCAGATTTAAGAATAGTCAATTTTACTAATGGTTCTCAAGAATTTTTAGACATTTCTCCAATAAGCATCTATATTAACTAAAATAGCATTAAATAAAGTGCAAACTTACCTTGTCATATCTATGCAAGTCTGTATTCTCTAAAGGATGATTTTTCATATTACTTAACAACTCTGACTGAGCAATTGAAATTCAGACTATGATAAATGTTTTACACTGAAGGCTCATTTCATTATACAGTAGTCAGTTGAAATGGGGTTTCCAAAGAAGGTATTTTTAGGAAGTGCAGAGTACAGGAAAAAGCTGAATACATTAAACAATTTAAATATTTATTGAAGCTTTTCTACTAAGACAACATTTTGGTGATATCTCACAGAAATAGCAATATGGGAGAGAGGAAATTAGAGATAAATAGATGGCAGAGACTGTGGGAACAAAGACACCTGGTGCTAAAAGTGGGATCCTCATTCACAAAGTCATTAAATTGGAAATCAAAAGGAACAACCCTCTTTACAAAAATATTATTTTCCTTAGAATTTCATTACTTTATATAGATGCTTCTTATCTGATTTTTTGAGTGCTTTGTCTTCACTATTGCATTCTTGACCTCCTCTTGTCATACTCCATGATCTATCTAGCTGGTCTCATCCATTCCATGGATCACATATTTAAATTCCCCAAAATGACTTCATTTCTAGGTATCAGATCCCCATGGCCACAGTACTGACACTCTCCCCAGAAAACCTTAGCATCCACATCCACAATCCATTCCATCATTCCACTTCCAATCTCCTTGTAAATTTCACCATTAACCACCCAATCGTGCATGTCATGGAGAACACTGAATGCAATTCAACACCAATTCCTATTAATTCTATCTCATAAGTAACTGTTGAATAGATCCACTTCTTTCATCTCCAGTGTCACCATTCTAGTCAAAACCACCTTCTACTGCACCTAGAGGAGCTTCATAATAGCATCAGACTGGTAGTCCTTCATCTACCCTTAACATTTTCTAATCCATTCTTTACAAAACAGAGTGATATTCTTAAAAAAACACAAATATATTCATATCATTACTCTACCTGGAACCCATAAAAGGCTGTCCACTGATCTTACTATAAAGACAAAAATCAATCCCATGACCTTCAAGGCTCTGGATGATTGGACTCCAGCCTGCCATTTCAGCTGCAGGCTTGTTCTACACTTTCCCTCACTCACTGTACTCTAGGAAAGCTGAGCTTCTTTTAGTTCTTTCTCCATACCGAGTTTCACCTTCACAAGTGTTGTTTCCTTTGACTGAAACATTTTTGCTCTCTCTTTTTTCTTGGACACCTATGCCCTAACTCCATTGTTTTTGTCTTACTTTGAATATAATTTTCTCAGGACTACCTCCCCAGTTTCTGAGACTGTTTCAAATCTTAGTATTATACCTTCTTATGATAACGTGTGCTTTATTCTATAACTCTTATCCCAAATGCAATATAAATAGTGTGTACATATTCAATATGCACATCCTCCCCTAAATGTTAATCTCTATGAGTTCACTTGTTTAGAATATTATCTCCAGAGCACAGCACAGTACCTGGCAAAAGGTTGACACTCAATTTGCTGCATGGATGTGTGAATGAGTGAACGAATGACTAACAAATCATCAACTATAAGTCCTTTCTTTAAACAATGGTCACCCAAAAATCACACGATACAAATTTTAGGGAGTCAGTTATTTTGATAATATCATTTCTGGATTTATTTTGAGAGTCAATCTACTTCCAGACATTTAAATAAAACACAGCAAAAGCCATAGGCTTGAGCACAGTGAACCTCTGTGATAACACTTGGTGCTCTAACATACCCCATTAAAGACAGGGTGTGTACACCTAATCCAAAGGAATCCTCTGGCTCTTCAGCAGCTGTTCACATGGCTCCTGCCCTGCCCTTCAGCCTCCACTAAATCAGGATTCCCCAGCTGGCTCAGCTTCCCGTAAGCTTTTTCATTTAACCACCTACAAGCCAGCATTGCTTGCATCTGATTACGCTCTTTAAAGTCTAATTTCCTCTTTTCCTTCCTAGTTATTTTCCAACATGTGAGAGATATTTGGATTCATCATTTTCACAGATTATTTTTTCACTGTCTCAACTATTTTGATCATATTTTGTCCACTTAGTCACCAATTTATTTCTAATACTTCCCTCTTAAACATCAGCATAAAAGTAAATTACTCAACTTGCCTTTGATGAAAATACTTGGGCAGTTCTGATTCTGTGATATTTCTCTTTCTAATTCTTTGAACTTTTCCTCATAACAGTTTGCAAGGCTAAAATTTGCACTTTTAACAGTGTGATGACTCTCCTGCCCTTTAAGTCAGCACTTACTTCAAGCTAAGGTGCTATTGCTACTGTAATCTGATAAAGGAGGAGGCAAGTTGTGTGCAAATAAAGATGAGTGCCAGGAATGAGCAAAAAGCTACTGATGTTTATGCCCTTTTATAGTCCTGCTTCTCTAACAGCCTTAGCCAAAAACAGAGTGGGAGAGGGGAAAGTTATTTAAAACAAAACAAAAGCCAAGGAGAAGGTGAAAATATTTAATGTGTAACCGCTTTATTTGTCCATAATTGGGAATAATATGGGACATTATAATGCTAATTGTGCTCAACACTGGCCTTTTTTAAAAATAAAATTTTTTCATGAGGATGAAGGAATAAACATCTAAAAGTTGAAGATAAATTGGCAAAGACTTCATATTATTTTGGCGTATGTGAATTCCTCAATACTATTATACCCATGTATGGTTTTAGTATTTAT
>NW_012137414.1:4312541-4313742 GCF_000956105.1 Propithecus coquereli
TTTATTACTGAAGAATGGGATGCATAATGACAGAGTAAAAGTGAGGCATTGAGGCAGAAGGCAAAAGATAATAAAGGAAACAAGAAAGAAATTGTTTTTTAAACTGAATCCAGGCTGCTAGGAACACTTGTTTTCCCAGGGCTTAATATCATTACATATGCTATGCAAAGTCACCTTTAGAGATTGTAGGACTCCAGAAAATTGCTCTGTGTGTTCCTTTACCAACTGAAGTCCCCAAGTATTTTGAATGAGTGATATCACATTAAAATAAAGATTGAGCTCAGAGTTGAATGTAAATTATCTCTTAAAATGGCAGCCTAAGTGGAAGATGTGAGCTATGGGAGAGGGAATACTGCCCTATGGGTTTTTAATGGGCATGAGGTACAGGTTGTGTGGTTACGAGATGAGGACTCTTAAGTGAGCCATTTTCTGTCCTCATCCTCATCTGCCTGCTGCCTATCAGAATGGATGGTTAAGAAATTTCAGATACTCTTAAAACACTGGAGCCAAGATTTTTCTGGGTTTTTTTTTCCCCTTTTTTTCTTTTTTGTTTGTTTTATTGTCTTTTTTGGGGGGCCACATTCAGGCAGTTACCTTGAACGGGGAAAGAGAAAGGCTATATCCTGGGTGTTAAAAGTGTTTCCAAATCTCTAGAGAAGCCATCTGACTGTAATACATGGGGAAAATAAACTTTTCATAGTATAAATTTCAGGAAAAAGTAAACCTGTTAATCTTGGAACTATATTTTGCATATGAATGATTCACAAATAATAGAGTGACTCTTCTATTCTAGGCATTATTAGGATCTCTGGAAGACACATTCACTTTTATCAAGTAGAGGGAGTTCGAAATTTTACAAAGACTTTTAGGGGCAATTCTATATATGTCATAAATAGAAAAAAAGTTCCAAAACTGGTAAAATAATAAATTACGCTATGGCATTGCCATTTCAACCTTCATATTTATATTAAAATGAAATATTTGGAAATGCAAACGTGTCAATATTTTATTGTGTGGAACGTCAAGTTTAATAGATGTTTTAAGTGTGGAAAAGGTAAAGACTACAAAGTGCTTATTTGCTTGTTTGTTTGTTGAAGATCAGTACACTGCAACGATTATACTCTCCAAAGAGAAATATTTTCATGAAATTCTGCTATGGAACCTGGTTGCATTTAATTAAAAAAAGTCTTATTTCTCATAT
>NW_012137414.1:4316128-4317890 GCF_000956105.1 Propithecus coquereli
AGAGATTTATTTTTTCATTCTTAATTATAGGTATTACCCTCATATCTATTTTGGAATGATTATAATCCACAAGTCAAAGACAAGGAGAAAAATAATCTCCTTTATCCATCTCTTTGAGATACATAGTCCTCATCATATATTATCTTTATAGTTTTGCCACAATTTTTACATTCTTCTTTAGTCACTGCAACTTTCTTAAAAAGAAACAAAATAGTTGCATTTTTATATAAAAGCCAAATAAAAAGCTTTATTGAAAAGCTAGGTCATCATAGACATGAAACATCATGGTGACTTTATTGTGAAATATGACTGGAAGTTCCTCAAGTTTTTATGTTGTATTTTTAAGAAGAGACTGGTCATTTGCCAGCACAGATCACATCATTATTTGAAAGAAATCTCATGATATGCTACGGAAGAAAATATTCAAAATAGTAAATACAATATGAGAAAGAAAGATTGAAATTAAGTATTTATCAATACTTTTCACACCCACCATTTATCCATCTCAACTTTTAATCTTTCTTTCCCTCCCGATATGCCAGATAAAAATTTTTCTAAACTTTAGGCCTCCATGTCATTCCCATACAGCATTTAGTTCAACTGAGATTCTATGTCAGGTCACTACCGTACATATAACTGTTATCAAATAAAGAAGTATCAACTAATTGAAATAATAACTCAGATATACAAACTATTTCACAGCAATCAAAATGGCCTTTTAAAAATATTTGATGCCAATTATGCATAGTCTGTTACTTCAGTGGTTTCTTAAATGTGAAAGAATGCATTTGATATTATTACAAAGAAAAAATTTTAAATTCTACCTTGTTTCTGTTGAAAATTTTTCCCAATAAGAAACATATACACCTGCATATATACATATATATGCAGTATATATAACATTTATGTTTATTCACAAACTACTGTAATAATTTAAAATCAATCTGTCTAATCAGTGAGCTTGTTACAAACTAAATATCATGTCACAGTAAAGTATATTTTTAGTTACTTTGTACTTACAACAGTCCTCTGCTTCTTCCCACCAAAGCATTTGGAAAAAAAAAAGGAGTATATCAAGGCAGTGATAAAAATCTTGGTAAAAATTTCTTCTAACTTTATTGCTCCAGTAGGCTTAAAAATGATAATAAACCCATAAACTTCAGCAGCCTTAAAAAAATAACACTTTAGTTTTCCTCTGAAGGTAATTGCCTCTAAGATTTGAGTCTTGTAGGGGAAAAGTGAGTGATCCCAACACTGAGTGAGTCAACATAGTAACTGATGCCAGGATTCTGTAGAGGCCCCTGGATATTTCAAATTCCAGGACCTGCGCACAAGCAAGTGACCCGCCTTTTCTCTCAAGTTGGTTTCCCATAATAGGACTGCCCATGGACACTACATATAAGGATGTGCTTCCAGCATGGCAAGCCCTGTGAATTCAAATAATGCTCAACTGTGTTCTGATTAATATCCAAACCAGAATAGCACAGTGGACAGAGAACTTGCTCTCAAAGACTTCTAATTGTAAAAACTCTTCAGGACAAAACTGTAACAATATTTTATGTAACTTAAATGTAAATTTCTAAAATAGAGCAGAAAATTCTGATCTAAAATTGACTTTTAAATGCCTTTTTCCCCCCTCTACACAAAACCAAAAATTTCACTCTACTGAACAAAAAGAAATGCCCAGAATAATCTATGCATTTATTATGTATCTACTGTCTACCAAAGCTATTTTTTACCCTTCGGATCCAGTCAAAAGTCA
>NW_012137414.1:4319168-4321203 GCF_000956105.1 Propithecus coquereli
GCCCTCAGGCACATTTTAATTGTCATTCAGCCTTAGTCAATCATCAGAATTTATTTATCACTTATAATAAATTCTACATTGTGTGGAATGCATTCACATCCCTTAAGCATTTATAATCCAGGTGAAAAGACATGCTTTAGATAACTGGAAAAAGTGGAAAGCACGTAAAATAAAATTTATCCCAACACAATAAATTCCAGTTCAGACTTCAACACTACAGTTTTTTCCTCTGGCCTTTAGTCACCTCTCTCATTTAGTCCTCACAATAACTGCATCGGGTAGGTCTTACTAGCTCCATTCTAAAGGTGACTGGTCAAGGAACTTGCTCAAGTTTCTGGTGTTAATAACTGGCAGAGAATTTTTTAAATTTTAACTTTTAATTTTGAAATAATTATAGATTTGCAGGAAGCTACAAAGGTAGTACAGAGAAATTCCATGTACACTTCACTTAGTTTTTCCCAAAGGTTACAACTTACATTAACTATAATTCAATATTAAAACCAGGAAACTGACATTGATATAATATGTGTATATATATAAAATACACACTTGTCATTTTATCACAAGTGTAGCTTTGTGTAACCACAACCTCAATGAAGATAAAGAACTGTTCCATCATCACAGAGATTTTTCTCATGCTCCCCCTTTATAGTCACAATAACCACTCTTCCCAATCATTCCTAAAGACCAGCACCCACTGATATGTTCTTCATTGCTATAATTTTGTCATTTCAAAAATGTTAGATAAATGGCATCATTCCATATTTGAACTTTTGAGATTGGCTTTTTTTTTTCACTCAGCATTATGTCCTTCAAATTCATTCATGTTATTATCAATAGCTTGTTTCCTTTTATTGTTGAGTAGTATCACATGTTCTATAGTTAGTTTAACTCTTCATCTACTGTAGGACATTTTAGTTGTTTCTAGGTATTGGCCACTACAAATGAAACTGCAAAACAATAACATAGTTTTTAAAAAATATCTTTATTATATTTACTTATTAATTATTTGGAATTAATGCCGAAGAGTGCAATTACTGGGGATTATGGCAAGTGTAAGTTTGGTTTCTTTGAGAAACTTCCAAAATATTTTGCAAAGAGCCTATATTATTTTCAATATCCACCAGGAATATATGGGTGATCCAGTTTCTCCAAATCTTCATCAGCATCTGGTGTTCTCAATTTTATATTTTCTTTTTTTAGTCTTAAGCATGCAGAGATATATCATAGTGGTCTTAATTTAAATTTCCCTAATGGTTAAATGACATTGAACATCTTCCTGTGTGCTCAATTGCAATCTGAATATGCTTTTTAAAATTGTACTTTATCGTGGTATGAATACTTAATAAGAAATCTACCCTTTTAACAATTTTTAAGTTTACAATACAAATGTTATATAGTAGACCTCTAGAATTTATTCATTTTGCTCAAGTGAAACTTTATTCCCCTTAATTAGTAATTCCCCATTTCCCTCTTCATCCTAAATACTCTTCGGTGAAATTTCTGTTCATATCTTTTGCTCACTTTCTAATTGGACAGTTTGGTTTTTTTACATATATATTTTACATATATATGTTTTATATATTCCAGGTATGAGTACTTTGTTAGATATGTAGTTTATAAATATTTCCTCTTAACAGGGTATTAGCAGAGCAAAAGTTTTTAATTTTGATAAAGTCTGCTCTATTATTGTTTTTTT
This sequence comes from Propithecus coquereli, assembly GCF_000956105.1. Lineage (NCBI taxonomy): Eukaryota > Metazoa > Chordata > Mammalia > Primates > Indriidae > Propithecus > Propithecus coquereli. Next base: position 4,320,868 of record NW_012137414.1, read on the forward strand.
TTATGGATGATACATTTGGTGTCAGTTCTAAGAACTCCTCACTAAGCCTCAAGCCATAAAAATTTTCTGCAATTTTTTCTTCTAACACATTTATTATTTTCTATTTACACTTAAATCTATGATTTAAGTAAATTTTTGTATAAGGTATAGGGTTTAGGCTGAGGATTTTTTTTCTTATAGATGTCCAATTGCTCCAATACCATTTGTTAAAGACTATCCTTCCTCCATTGAATTATTTTTGAACCTTTGTCAAAAATCAGTTGGGCAAATCTGTGTGGGTTTATTTCTGGAATAGCAGTTCTGTTCTACTGATTTATGTGTCTATCTTATTGCCAA
>NW_012137414.1:4322808-4325130 GCF_000956105.1 Propithecus coquereli
TGTTGTACAGATCTCTAGAACTTAGTCATCCTGCATAAATGAAACTTTATATTCATTTTTTAGCAATTGATTTTGTATGTTGACCTTATATCTGAGACCTTGCTAAACTCATTATTTCCAACGGTAATTTGTAGAATACATGGGATTTTCTCATAGATCATCACAACATTTGAAAATAGGGGTAGTTCATCTCTTCCTTCCTGATTTGTATGTTTTTATTTACTTTTCTTGCATTTTTCACTGGCTAAAACTTCCAGTACTATGAACAGTAGGGCTAAAAGCAGATGTCTTTGCCTTGATTCTAATATTAGGAAGAAAGCTTTAAAATCTTTCACCATTATTATGATGCTATAGGATTTTTTAGATGTTCTTTATCAAGTTGAAGAAGTCCTCCTCGATTCCTAGTTTTCTGAGTTTTATCATGAGTGTCGAATTTTGCCAAACCTTTTCTCCCTGCATCAATTGATATGATCAAGTGATTATATTTTAGTCTCTTATCGTGATGTGTCAAATTTTGTTAAGGATTTTTTTGTCTCTATATCTATGAGCGATAGTGGTCTGAAGTTTGTTAACTTTGTACTGTGCTTGTCTGCTTTTGATATCAGAATACTTTTTGCCTCATAAAATATATTTGGAGGTGTTGCCTCCTCTTCTGTTTTCTGGAATATAACAGTTCTTTTCTTTCACCACAAGAAAAATACCATGTCACTTTCTTCTGGCTTCCACGGTTTCACATAAGAAATTCTCTGTCATTTGAACTTCTTTTGCTTATACAAAAAAATATCCTTTCTCTTTCACTGCTTTCAAGATTTATTTATTTTTATCACTAGTTTTCAGATGTTTGACTATGATGGTTCTAAGACTGGGGTTCTTTGCATTTATTCTATTTGTTCACTTGGCTCTTTGATCTGTAGGGCATTGTCTTTTATCAAATTTGGTATTGTTTATTCATCATTTCTTTGAGTACCTGTTCAGCAACACTCGCTGTTTTTCTCTCCTTTTAGGACTCTGATGACATGAATAATAGATCTTTTATTATAAACAGGTCACAGAGGGTCTATTTATTTTTTATCATTTTATTTTCTTTCTTGTTGATAGTCTGTAATTTCTATTGTCCTATCTTCCTGTGCACAGATTTTCCCCTTTGGTCTCTCTCCTGCCATTTTGTTGAGACCATATATTGAATTTTATGTTGATTACTATATTTTTAATTTTTAAAATTTCATGTTGTTCTATATGTATTCTATTTCTTTCTGAGCTTTTCTGTTTTTTATTTGTTACAGGGAAGTTTTTAATTGTTTGTTGAATAATTTCCATAATGGCTACTTTAATATCCTTGCCAAATAATTCTATCATCTGTGTCACGTTGGGATGGGTGAGTACTGATTGATTTTTTTTTCCTTCCAGTTAAGATTTTCCTTTATGGTATTTGGGATATTTTGTTCTCAGACTCTGGATCTATTTAAATATCTTTTAGATGCCCTCCTCTGACTTCTATGGTCTAAGATAGAGGTAGTAGGGTGCCATCTTATTATTCCTAGGTGGGTGTAGAAGTCCAGGTTGATATGTTGATAGCTGAGATTGTTTTTTCTGTTTGTATATAATTAAGTAAAGTCAATACGAATTTACCTACAATATGAAAATAATGCCTACCTAATCTGTATATTGATTCCCTACCATTTATTGAGATAAATGTTTAGGAATTAATTAAGTTTTATAAGATCTCCGAATGAAACAAAGGTATTATGAGTGCAAAAAATTAAATCTATTGATGTCAGTCAGCTGAGAATTGGTAACATTATTTAATAGGTACATCTTTTATTATGTATTAGTGAAGATCCTGGTAGAAAATAAGTGGCAGATTAAAAAGCATTTAACAAAATAATTTGATGAAAGAACTATGGACAAATGGATAGGCAGGTTGATGAGAACAAATAAGGGATGGTGAGTCACCCAGGAAGTAGCAAAAGGGAATTTGTTTCCAGCTCCAGGCCTGAAATGCCAAGGTGAAGGAGTACTGTAGTTGGAATAGCAATAGAAAAGCACAATCACTATGAGGACCTTAACGAGGCTTGTACGACATAAGAAAATTAGGACATTAAATATGAAATGTCTGATTTTGAATCAAAAGTGTAGTGTATTATATCTTAAACAAGAAGCAGTACAATTAATCAAGGTAAGCACCTAAACTATCAACACAGTTTTGCCATCTTAAGAATAGCTTGTTTATTTCAGCAGTGAAGAAGCCTAGAAAGCAATTGGTGATGAAATTGTGAAAGGCCTTTTCCACAGCTTGTTGAGAGTTGAATATTTTTTTTTTTT
>NW_012137414.1:4329205-4330311 GCF_000956105.1 Propithecus coquereli
ATATTAAATAATTGAATAAGTGGGGAAATAACCCAGCACTTCCGAATTTATCTAAAATCATTCCTTTAGGGTTTTCAATTACTTAAGAATTCATTCCTTGTTCACTTCTAAATTTAGCACACTTGGTTCTTCCTAAGAATTTGTCATCTGTTTTATGATACAAGGATTATTGGCTAATATTGGAATATAAGCAAAGACCAGTCTTCATTTTACAACATGTATCATAAAACTGTAGGCTAAAGAAAAGCAATTAAAAAACACACTGATGCATGACTTTAATGTAATTAAAATACGTTTTGCATTCATGAAAAATTGTAGGTCTCAATCAATCCTTCTATAAACAATTATAACCTATCATTTAAAATTATTTCAACATCATACATGTATAGTGGATATTTAGCCATAGTAATTTAATTTTTTAAAATGGGCTTCCCTTTCAAAAATGTAACCTTAGACCTTTTGCTGTGTTCCCTTTGTGTAGTCACATGCATACTAGACAATAACACCATTATAGGTGTATTAGAAATATGAAAACACAATCTAATCTCAATGCAAAGTACTATTGTAAAACAGTGTGAAGAAAAAAATCAAAGAAGACCTTGTAAGTGGAGAGATATCTTGTGCTAATGGACTGGAACACTCAACATGGCAAAGACATCAATTCTTTCCAACTTGATCTATAGGTTTAATGCAATTTCTGCTAAAATACCAACAAGGTCTTTTTTTGTAGGCTTAGATAAGCTTATTCTAAGATTTATATGGAAAAACACAAGCCCTATAATAGCTAAAGCAATTTCAACAAGGAAGAATAAAGTGGGAGGAATCACTCCACTCAATATTAAAGCTTACTCTATAACTATGGTAATCAAGATGGTATGGAATTGGTGGAGGGAGAGATTATACTTAGAAGCTACAGAACACAGAACCTGGAAATAGACCCGCACAAATATGGCCAACTGATTTTTGAAAAAGTAAAATAAATCCCAACGAGGAATTTTAACAGCCTTTCAATTTCCATAGCTTTTTAACAAATTAGTATTTGAGCAAGTGGACATCCAAAGACAAAAATAAATAAATAAATAAAAAGGCTGGACTTAAGTTTCACA
>NW_012137414.1:4331112-4334998 GCF_000956105.1 Propithecus coquereli
TTTTTCTATATATTTTTAGTTGTCCAATTAATTTCTTTCTATTTTTAGTAGAGACAGGGTCTCGCTCTTGCTCAGGCTGGTTTCGAACTCCCGAGCTCAAACAATCCGCCCGCCTCGACCTCCCAGAGAGCTAGGATTACAGGCGTGAGCCACCGCGCCCGGCCAAGAGTTGAATATTTTTCCTTGCAAGAATTCGTCATCTGTTGGTACAAGGTCTGGTGAATATGGTGGAAGACAAAGAGTTTCCAAGTCCAGACTCTGTAGTTTGAGCATCCTTGTTTGTGTGACACATGCTTGAGTGTCGTCATGCAAGAGGATTGGTTTGTCTCTGTTGACCAACCTCAGCTGCTTAATCTTTTTATTTTATTTCAGCATATTACGGGGGTACAAATGTTCAGGTTACATATATTGCCTTTGCCCCACCTGAGTCAGAGCTTCAGGTGTGTCCATCTCCCAGACCAGGCATACCACACACATTAGTTGTGAATATACCCATTCCCCTTCTCCCCCTCCCACCTGCCTGACACCTGATGAATGTTACTACTCTATGTGCACATAAGTGTTCATCAATAAGTACCAATTTAATGATGAGTACATGTGGTGCTTATTTTTCCATTCTTGGGATACTTCACTTAGTGGAATGGGCTCTGGCTCTTCCAGGATAATACAAGAGGTGCTAGATCACCATCGTTTTTTGTGGCTGAGTAGAACTCCATCATATACATATACACATTTTATCAATCTACTCGTGTATTGATGGGCACTTGGATTGTTTCCACATCTTTGCATTTGTGAATTGGCTGCTATAAACATTTGAGTGCAGATGTCTTTTTTAATGTCTTTTGTTCTTTTGGGTAGCTGCCCAGTAATGGGATTGCTGGATCAAATGGTAGATCTACTTGTAGCTCTTTGAGGTATCTCCATTTTACTTTCCACAGAGGTTGTACTAGTCTGCAGTCCCACCAGCAGCGTATGAGTGTTCCTATCTCTCCGCATCCATGCCAATATTTATTGTTTTGGGACTTTTTGATAAAGGCCATTCTTACTGCGAATAAGTGGTATCTTATTGTGGTTTTGATTTGCATTTCCCTGATGATTAGAGATGTTGAGCATTTTTTCATATGTTTGTTGGCCTTTAGTCTCTCTTCTTTTGAAAACTTATTGCTCATGTCCTTCTCCCACTTTTTAATGGGGTTAATTTTTTCTTGTCGATTTTCCTGAGTTCTGTATAGATTCTAGTTATTAGCCCTTTATCAGATGTGTAGCATGTGAATATTTTCTCCCATTCTGTAGGTTGTCTGTCTACTCTCGTGATAGTTTCCTTGGCTGTGAAGAAGCTTTTTAAATTGAGCTTCTTGTACCTGGATCAATGTCTCTCTGTCTCGGGGTTTGTCCTGCTCTGCTGGAGTCATCACGCAAGCAGCACCAGGGAGGGCCGGCAGATAGGGAGCTCACAGTTCATGTACCCCTCAGTCCCTTGCAGGGCCCCAGAAGGAAAGCTCCTGTTCCCTGTGGATGCCTCCAGGTGGTGGCTAAATTGTCTCTCTCAACAGCCACAGTTAGGGGAGGGGAAGAGGAGAATGAAGCAATATGGTGGCAGCTGTTTCTGGGCTGGTGTCAGCAGGTCTCTCCAGCTGCTCGGGAGCCCACTAACAGTCTGAGATGCAAGGAAGGGAAAATTTAACCACTCCACCTACCCTTGTTGCTGGTCTCCAAGCCTCTCCGGGTTTAGACCCTGCCAATGCCTTTCTCCTTCTGGTTCTGCTCTGCAGCCTCTTCCCATGGAGTCTCCTGTAGGTTCAGACAGCCTTCCTTCTGACCCTCATTCCATCTATGTTTGTCTGCGTGTTTGTTTTTTTCACTTTCATCTAAAATCTTTTCTTTTTGCAGAGACACACTGGCTGGAGGTGTTTCTTGTGAGCCATCTTGCCCCTCACTCTTCAGCTGCTTAATCACAACCATCCTCATTATTTCATCGCATTCATTGCATTAGACATCTTCTGTAATTGATTGACCAGGTTTCATGAAGCTGTAGTGGATAATACTAGAACTGGACCACCAGACAGACACCATTAGAGATTTTAGATGAATAACCGGTTTTATACTCTGTTTCGGCACTTCATCTTTGTCTAACCATTGTACAGAACACCTGTGATTGTCAAAAAGAACCCATTTTTCATCACATTTAACAATATGGTGTAGAAATGATTCACCCTTATTTGTGACGGCAAAGAAAGGCAAGCTTCAACGTGATTTCTCCTTTGACGCTTGTTTAATTCATGCAATATCCATCTATCCAGTTTCTTTACCTTGTTGATTTGTTTCAATGGTCCAATATTGCTGGAATAGTAACGTCAAACCTTGCTGCTAATGCACCTATATAGGTCGAGATGGATTTGCAGGAAGAAATTGGATCTGACCATAAAAGGGCAATATGAGGGAGCCTTGTGGTGATAAAAATATTCTGTATTTGACTGTACTAATGTTAATATCCTTGTCGTGATATAGTGCTATATAGTTTTGTGATATTTTATCATTGAGAGAAACTGTGTGAAATGGTACATGGGATCTTTCTGCATTATTTCTTACAGCTGCATATGAATTTATAGTTATGTTAAAGTGAAAATAAAAGTTTATTTTAAAAATGATGGAAGGGAACGTTTAGCCCATGAGCCAAAGGTTGCAGATCCCTCATAAAGGATATTGACATATATGCGTACAAAGAAATATAAGGTAAAACCACATCGTAAAGCCTAAATGAGATTATGTAGCATTAATGTCATATTTACAATTGTTGCACTTCTCCTTTTTGTTAAAAGGCTACTATGATGAGGTTATATAATATAACACAGTTAAAAGTTACAATTTTTCTCTAATTCAGGAAGATTCTAAACCTGCAAATTAGAATTCTGGATATCTTTTAAATAAAATATTTAGAATTTCAGAAAAACAGACTCTACATGTCACTTTGTTATTACTTAATATTCAGAAACATTTCACAAGTTTATTTATTGAAAGCCTGGACCAAGTTATTACTGTGCGAGAAAGAATAACAGAAACAATATAAATCTGTGTGGATGACATTTAGATTGTAACTTCAGCAAACTTATAGGCTCAAATTAAAATCCTTTCCCAATTTCTTTCTTTAAAAATGTAAAAAAAAAAAAAAAAGTCTCCTGCCTGTTAGAATACTTTGCTCTTAATATCACCAATTTTTGTCAATAGCAAGGCTAAGTTTTCATACTGATAAGGTTTTTGTGAATGTTGAGTGTGTCATTCTAAGAAACAAGTGATGAGAACAGAACATCTAGCAATTTCAGTGCCTAACATTCAAGGACTTTCTTAGTTCTACATATTTTTTAGCACGCGATTATGTGAAAATGCCACAAGTATTTTTAAAGAGTTTTATGAAATGGAGTGGCCCTAAGAAGCTTCATTCACTTCCTGACAAATCATTTGGAAAGGAGAGAAGGTTTGAGAGGGTTTGTGTAGCAGATGAAGCTGCGTGTGCTATTGTATATATTTATATACGTTAGAGAGAAAGAGAGAGAAATAGAGTCTTTGATTGAGTGGCATACTATTTTCAGTATCTAACTATAGAACACTTAAAAGAGAAATGAAAAAATGCACAAATAATGACCATTTATAATTTGGTTCAAAAATTTTCCTGAGCCCCATAAGCTATATACTTCCTCACTGAAGCCTAAACATGTGAGACTGTTAATGGAAACCAGGGAAAATCTTTTATTTGACTTTAAATGAGGTCCATTTATATTATTTTTTTTCTGGATACTGTGCCCCTGAACTAGCCCATAAACTAGCTTATTTCCCACAATACTTAAATAAAGAGATACTTTGAAAATATTAAGAAATCATGACTAAAGTC
>NW_012137414.1:4336655-4343310 GCF_000956105.1 Propithecus coquereli
ATTTTACTGAAGAGTAAAAACAGATGAAAAACACATGAAAAAAATATTCAATATCACTAGCCCTTAGGAAAATGCAAATTAGAAGCACAGGGAGAGAAAAACTATACCCTTAGCAGTACAGTTAAAAGAAAAAAATAGGGACAGCACCAAATGTTGGCAAGGATGGGGAGAAACTGGATCACTCATACATTGCTAGAAAAATGAAAAATGCCACAGTCACCCTGGAAAATAGTTTGCCGATTTTTTAAAAATAAACAACCATTGTATATATATGCCACATTTTCATTATCTATTCATCTGATGATGGACAGAATCTAAAAACTTGAACTCATAGAAGTAGACAGTAGAATGATGGTGACCAGAGGCTGAGAGAGGGGGTGGATGGAAAAAAGGAAGATGCTTACCAAAAAGTACAAAGTTTCAGTTAGACAGGAGCAATAAGCTTTGGTGATCTATTACATAGAATGATGACTATAATACATAATTCATCATATATTTCAATATTACTTAAAGATTAGATTTTAAATGTTTTCACCACACAGAAATAAGTATGCAAGGTGATAGATTTGTTAATTAGCTTGATTTAATCCTTATTAATCCTTACACATTGTAAACATATATAAAAGTATCTCAGTGCACCCCATAAATATATAGTTATTTGTAAATTAAAAATATTTATTTCAGCATATTTAAAAAATGAACAACAAAACAAAATATGCAACTATCCTACAGTCCAGAAATTGCACTTCTGGGCATTTATACCAGAGAAATGAAAACTTAAGTCTACACCAAAACCTGTACACAGTGTTCACAGGAGTTTTATTGGTAACACTCCCAAACTGTAAATAACAACAATGCCTCTCGATCAGGGAATAGTTAAACAAACTATGGGATGCCCATAACAATAAATGAATCAGCAATATGTATTAGCAATAAAATGTAGCAAACTATAGCCATATGCAATAATTTAAATGGATCTTAAGAGAATTATGCCAAGTGAAAAAGTCAATTCTAAAGGATTAAACACTGTATCATTCCATTTGTATAATATTCTTGCAATGACAAAATTATAGACATGTAGAATAGATTAATGATTACCACAGGTTAGGGATGGGATAGATTGACAAGACAAAGTTAGATGTTGTTCTAAAAGGCCAACAGGAGGGATCCCTATGGTCATGAAACTGGTCTATATTTTGACTATCATGGTGGATGCACAAATCCACATGTTAAAATTGCATTGAACTAAACACATACATACATCAGTACAAGTAAAACTTGGGAAATCTGAATTAGATGGGTTGATTATATCAATATCCTCGTTATGATGTTGTAATATAATTTGTAAGATATCACCACTGGGAATAACTGGGTAAAAGTCACACATTATTTTTTATAACTACACATTGTTCTACAATTATTTTAAAATAAGATGCTTAATTAAAAAAAATTGCTTAAGCCCACTTGGCTTGTGCCATAGCTCAGACTCGAATGCAGGTACAAGGTGAATGCCCTTGCTTCTTGTCATTGCTCTATACTGGCAACAGAAGCCCCTGGATGCAGGAAGGTAGACTAGAATTGGACTAAATGTATATTTCTACCATCATACAGATTTCCTAATTCTAAGCTACTATCAAGTTTTAAAGGTGTCATTGGTTTAGAGTCAGCTTTTGGGAAGGAACACAGATACCATGGTCTTGTCAAATAATATGAAAATGTGATAATTAGGATAATGCTGCTTACCTCTGTCACATAATAGGTAGGGGTTTGTGTGTGTGTGTGTGTGTGTGTGTGTGTGTGTGTGTGTGTCTGTGTCTAAGAAAGCATGACACTTGGAAAAGCAACCTTTCCATGCTTCAGTTTCCTCAACTGTTAAATGCGGGATAATAATCGTACCTAACTTACTGAGTTACAAATGTGTTAATACTGGTACTGAACTTAAAATAGCACCTGGAACATAGTAAGTGATATGTATTAGCTATTATCATCATCATTATTATTATTATATATTCTAATTTCAAAAAAAGAAGATAGACTAATGGCCAAGAAACATATGAAAAAATGCTCAACATCTCTAATCATCAGGGAAATGCAAATCAAAATCACAATGAGATATCACTTAACTCTAGTAAGAATGGCTTATATCAAAAAGTCCCAAAACATGAGACTGCAAACTAGTACAACCTCTGTAGAAAGCAATGTAGAGATACCTCAAAGAGCTAAAGGTAGAACTACCATTTGATCCAACAATCCCATTATTGGGTGTTTACCCAAAGAACAAAAGACATTCTATAAAAAAGTCATCTGCACTAGAATGTTTGTAGCAGCACGATTCACAATTGTAAAGATGTGGAAACAACCCAAGTGCCCATCAATACATGAGTGGATTAGTAAAGTGTGGTATATGTATACCATGGAGTTCTATTCAGCCACAAAAAACAGTGGTGATCTAGCACCTCTTGTATTACCCTGGATAGAGCTGGAGCCCATTCTACTAAGTGAAGTATCACAAGAATGGACAAACACGCACCACATGTACTCACCATCAAATTGGTATTAACTGATCAACACTTAAGTGCACATATAGTAATAACATTCACTGTGTGTCAGGCAGATGAGAGGGGGCAGGAGGGGATGGGTATATTCACACCTAATGGGTGCGGTGTGCACCGTCTAGGGGATGGACATGCTTGAAGCTCTAACTGAGGTGAAGCAAAGCAATATACATAATCTAAACATTTGTACCCCCGTAATATGCTGAAACAAAAAAAATTAAAAATCCCCAAACAAATGTTGGCATGGATGTGGAGAGATAGGAACACTCACATACTGCCAGTGGGACTGCAAACTAGTACAACCTCTATGGAAAGCAATATGGAGATACCTCAAAGAACTAAAAGTAGAACCACCATTTGATCCAGCAATCCCACTACTAGGTGTCTATCCAAAGGGAAAAAAAGACATCGTGTAATAAAGACATCTGCACTCAAATATTTATAGCACCACAATTCACAATTGCAAAGATGTGGAAACAACCCAAGTGCTCAATGAATACATGAGTGGATCAATAAAGTGTGGTGTATGTATACCATGGAGTACTACTCAGCCACAAAAACAATGGTGATATAGCACCTGTTGTATTATCCTGGTTAGAGCCGGAGCCCATTCTTCTAAATGAAGTATCACAAGAATGGAAAAACAAGCCCCACATGCACTCACTATCAAATTGTTACTACTTGATCAACACTTAAGTGAACATATGCAAGTAGCATTCATCGTGTGTCGGGCAGGAGTGAAGGGGTAGGAGGGGGTGGGAATATTCATACCTAATGGGTGCGCTACCCACTGTCTGGGCATGGGCACATTTGTAGCTGTCACTCAAATGGTGCAAAGGCACCATTTGTAACCTCAACATTTTTACCACCATAATATTTTGAAATAAAAAAATAAAAAAGAAATTATAAAACATGAAAAATGTGGACTTTTTAGAAGTGAGGAAATACGGTAAAGGCACTGACGTGATTTAATGAACACCAGTCTAGATTGTGTATGTTATCTTATAATTTTATTATCTTTGTGACCTAAGTATTAGCCACCTCTGCCATCTCAATAGTCACCTTTTTCTAAAACTCTTGCAAAAAAGGTTTTGTCTCTCACATTTATTCCCAAGTCACAAGTCTACGAGTAGTCACTTCTCTAAATTTAGTTTCTGCCTGGCCACTCTCAGCAATTCTCCCACCCAGGCCACTGCTCACTGAGCTTGTTACCACATGGGGCTAAAGGACAACGGCTTTTTCTGGTGTGGTGCTGCCCCTCTGCCTGGGCTTCAGTACCACACTGAACATGGAGCAGGCCTTCATCTCCTTACTACTCACCCTTGTACTCCCTAAAACTTTATCACAGAGTTCTGTAGGAATATTGGCCTTTACTGGAGGGTTAAGATTGGAAGTAAATAAGAGAATTACATTGAGGAAGGGAGGAATGCAAAACTCTACACTAAATGGGTCTTTCTGTTGTGAAACAGAAATGCAGAAAAGAACCCCTACCCTAGGGTCCTTTTGGAGCATGCCCCAGCTCCCAGCCTTGCTCTTTCCTATTGAAGCCTATGGTCTTCCCTTCTTAAAGGCCTCCATTTTCAAGGTAGAAATTACTACCTTCTTTTAGGGAAGTTCTAGCCCATAATAGGAAACATTGAACATTTACCATATGCCAAGCATTGATCTAAGAATCTAATCAGTATTAACTATTATATATAATCAATTTTGAGACGGCATATTTCACATTTTAACATTTCTAAGATCAAGTTTTGTCTTCGAACCATTTGTGTATAGGGTTTAGGGGGTAACGGGCTTTTATTTCTATTTTAGTGCTACACAAAACAATGGCCTATCTTGTAATTGATGATTTCTTACATTCAATGAAATACGGCAATTTAATAACTCATGATAACCTCATCATTTAGGGACTGACTTTTATCAATACTTTATAGATGACATAATTGAGTCTCAGAGATATTACACGTCAGGGTTGCTTAAGGTCACACAACTAGTCAATGACAGATTTAAATTTAGGCAGCCTGACCCAAGAGCCTGTACCCTTAGCATATAATCTGCTCCTCCTGGATTAGCACATCTCCCGTGGGTTCCCATTAATTATTAAGGACAGCCTACTCTAATTCAGAATGAAGAAGAGAAACATTTTCCAAAGTTTGCAAATCCTACCCAGCTGGCCAACTTACGTCATTAAGCAAAGCAAATGCCAGCATGTTTCTTTTTCCTCTTTCAGACTCTTAACTGGGTGTGGGTTGCAGGGGGAGGGTTGCCTAGAGGCATAAAAAGTGGGCCCTTTACAGAGCCACCTACCACAAGGATGGCCATACTTTGCCTACACTAAAAGTTGGCAAAGGATATTTTTTCCTTATTTTGGAGGCCTGATCAAACACCAGGGTAGGATGGTCTCCTGCAATCTCTGAGAAGGGAGGCTAAATGCAGATTAACCATTTTTCTTTTGTAGCAAAATTCCCTGAATTGTGAGCCTGGGGGAAAGAACAGGCTGGGGGGGTTTATTGTTCTTCCAGTTACATATATTTGTGATATTATTCAATGTATCTTATCTATTAATTATGTATATTTTACCATCTCATTCCCCACTGATCAATGTCAGAACGAGGAAAGTTTGACACAAAAAGCAGTGATTAAATCTCTCTCAATATGTTCACGTATCAAGTGAGCAAAAACCCAGACTACTTCAAAGTAAGGGTAGAATATGTGAGCTCTGTGACCAAAAATTTGAGGGAAATAGTTGTACAATAAGAAAGCATTTGAGTTTGGGAGCAGTTAAATATAAGTTTTCCAAATGCTACAAAATTGCTGTAGCCTTTTTTTATTTCTTTTACTTTTTTTGCTACACAGACCTTTTTGAGGTAGGATTTTAATATCACTAGGCAATAACAACCAAATATAAGAATAAACTTAATGTTTAACTGACATGAGGATTATGACATTTCATTTCTAATGTGAAGTGAGCATAGATATTTAAAAAAAGAACATCTCACTGTTCTCATTTTAAAATGTTTCACAATATATGGTATGTTTTGTATAAAATGCAAATATAGGTTGCTTTATCTTGATATATTATGTGCTTTTTGTCAATTAAAATAACTTCTGTATTTAAAAATTCAGTAATAAATACCGATTGAGCATGTGAATCCCCCACACACGAAAGCACGCATGGTATCTGTAATTAGCCTACAGAGTTCTTTTAATCTAAACATAGTGGTTACTAAAAGGGATTCATAGTTCTTGAATTGATTTAAAATTACCTGCCAGCCAGTTCCAAATGAATTTCCATTCCTATAACATGAAAATTGTCCCATGACAAAACTTTCAGCAGGAACAAATTCAGTTCTTCTTGAGTCTATCATTTGCAAAGCACTATGGTGTGTCACTTAGAAAGGGATCTAAATTAGAATTTTTCCCAAAAGCCAAAACCAGGTGTATAAAATATAGCATTTTAAAGTGTGATAATGAATTCACCTTGATGCCTGTCCTTGGTTGAAGCTATACATTTTTCAACTTTGAAGACCACCCTCTTTTTGATTCTAGCTCACATGCATGCTCTAGCTTTGAAGATCCTCTAGATCAGGAAAAAAAGTGCCTGTGTATACACATATGCACGCGCGCACACGCGCATGCACACACACACACACACACACACACACAAACACACACACACACACACACACAGACGATAATACCTACATAATACTGGGTTGATAGTTTATTAAACTACAAGAAGCATCTATAATTCCCCATAACTATCACATAAATTTAGAAATACCAGATTCATTCTACGTGCCCCCATGGATTATTTATATTATGCTCTCTCCCTATGTCCTCCCACTCCCTGTGTCTGTAGATGTATAGAAGGAATCTGATATTTCTAAATCTGCATGGTAGTTGTGAGGTATCTTTGATGCTTCTTGTGGTTTAATAAACCATAAACCCAGTATTATATAGGTATACTCATTCACATTTTACAGATAAAAACAGAGATTCAGTGAGTTATCTGTCCAAAGTTAGACCTAAGATGTACGTATTCTCTTATGTTCAACTCTAAACCCTATACTTTTTACTATCATAAACTTCATGAGTTA
>NW_012137414.1:4344430-4345751 GCF_000956105.1 Propithecus coquereli
TGTTGTACAATGGATCTTTTTAACTTATTTCTGCTAACTGTAAATATTTATTAATATTATTTAACCATCATCTTTCCAAACCTCCTTCTCCCTTAACCACCCCAGCCTCAGTAACCACTATTCTACTCTCTACTTCCATGAAATCAACATTTTTAGATTATACATTTCAGAGAGACCATGTGGTGTTTGTCTTTTTCTGCCTGGCTTATTTTACTTGACATAATGTCCTCCAGGTTCATCCATGTTGTTGCAAATGGTAGCATTTCATTCATTTTTATGGCTTAACAGTATTCCATTGTGTATATGTACCATATTTTCTTTTCCCATTCACCACTGATGGACACGTAGGTTGATTCAATATCTTGGTTATTGCGAATAATGCTGCAATAAACATGGGGGTGAAAGTATCTCTTCGACATACTGATTTAATTTATTTTGAATATATACATAGTAGTGGGATTGCTGGATCATACAGCAGTTTTATTTTTAATTTTTTGAGGAAATTTCATCCTGCTTTCCATAATGACTGTACTAATTAACATTCCCACCAACAGTAAGAGTTCTCTTTTCTCCACATCCTCACTTGTTATGTTTCTTTGATAATAATCATTGTAACAAGAGTGAAGTGATATCTCACTGTGGTTTAAATTTGCATTTCCTTTATGGTTAATGATGTTGAGCATTTTTTTTATACACTTCTTGGCCATCTATATGTTTTCATTTTAGAAATGTCTGTTCAGGTACTTTGCTTGTTTTTAAATCTGGTTATTTGCTTCCTTGTTGTTGAGTTCCTCATATATTTTGGCTATTAATCCCTTATCAGATGTATAGTGTGCAAATATTTTCTCCCATTATGTAGGTGTTTTCTTCACTCTCATTTCCTTTGCTGTGCAAAAACTGTTTAGTTTGATGTAACCTGTTTGCCCATATTTGCTTTTGTTGTCTGTCCTTGTGAAGTCACATCCAGAAAATCCTTGCTCAGATCAATGTCATAGAGCTTTCCCCCTTGTTTTTTTCCTAGTAATTTGATAGATTTAAGTCTTTAATCCATTTTGAGTTGATTTTTGTATATATAGAGAGATAAGGCTCTAATTTCATTTTCTTCATGTGGATATCTAGCTTTCCCAACACCATTTATTACAGAGACTGTTCTTTCTTCATTGGATGTTCCTGGTAACTCTGTCAAAAATCAGTTGGATATAAAAGCCTGGATTGGCCGGTCGTGGTGGCTCACGCCTGTAATCCTAGCTCTCTGGGAGGCCGAGGCGGGCGGATTGTTTGAGCTCAGGAGTTTGAAACCAGCCTGAGCAAGAGCGAGACC
>NW_012137414.1:4346636-4346949 GCF_000956105.1 Propithecus coquereli
TCGTGATTTAATTCATAATATTTTTAACATAAGAGAAACTACCTTAATTTTTATTATAATATACATTTTTGGGGGAGTTAGGTTTTAAATACAGACCTCTTTGCTTATTCATCATTGTTTTAAACTAATGCATTTCAATAAGACTAGCTTATTATACATTGTACTTATAACTAGGCTAAGTGTGAATGGCTATTTTTCAGGGCTCTGGAAAGTGAGAAAGAACAAAAAAATCAATGCTTTAAATATAGTTCTTAGACAAAAGCTAGCAGTGAATTAGAAAGTGAATAGAAACACTCACTCTGAATAGTCAAAA
>NW_012137414.1:4346999-4348572 GCF_000956105.1 Propithecus coquereli
GAGTTATCTGTCCAAAGTTAGACCTAAGATGTACGTATTCTCTTATGTTCAACTCTAAACCCTATACTTTTTACTATCATAAACTTCATGAGTTACCATATGACACTAAAAAATATGCTGAATTAAGAATTGGGCAAAAATCACCCAAATTATTTATTGCTATCTAGGTTTAAGTGAAGACTTCCATCAATGCTGAGAAAACTCTGTCTACATGCACCTCTCTTACTCACTGAATAACAGCATCGCCTCATATGGAAGATTGTTAAAGATGTTGAATCTCAGGCAAACCCCAAAACTGCTGAATAAGAAACAAAAATTCACAATAACCCCAGGTGATGTGAACTCACATTAAAGTTTGAGAAGCACTTATGTATATGCAACTGTTTGCTATTCTCCAGGTACAGCAAGGGACAAATAAGTAACTGAGAATCAATCTGAATATTTTATAAGGAAAAAATATGGGGAGAAATACCTAAATACCTTCATATATTCCTTTATTACTTCAGAAGAGATGCTACAATGATCTGTTAATTTCTATTAGGCCTGATCAAATATATGCCTGAGTTTAAGTAAAAAAAAGATTCCAGAAGTAAAATCAAATTATGTTTTAATTCTTACTTTCAAAAATTTAATTATTTTTTAAATTGCTAAATTAAATTGTATGTATTTATTGTGTACAACATGATGTTTTGAATACATATATATTGTGCAATATTAAATCCAGCTAATTTGCATTTATTAATAATCTATGCATTACCCCTCCATAGTTACGATTTTTGCAGTGAGAATACATAAATCCACTCTTAACATTTTTCAAGAATACAACATACAGGCTAAGCATCCATGTTCTGAAAATCCAAAATCTGAAATGCTTCAAAATCTGAAACTTTTTGAGAGGTGAAATGACGACATAAGTGGAAAATTGAACATGTAAGTACATAATGCAAACTTTGTCCCATGCACAAAATTATTAAAAATGTTGTATGAAATTACCTTGAGGTTATGTGTATAAGGTGTATATGAAACATGCATGAATTTCATGTTTAGACTTGAGTCTCAGTCCAAAGATATCTCATTATGTATATGCAAACATTCCAAAATCTGAAAAAAACCACGCAAAATCTGAAACACTTCTTGCCCCAAGCATTTCAGATAAGGGATACTCAACCTGTATCATCACTGACTATAGTCACTGTGTTGTACAATGGATCTTTTTAACTTATTTCTGCTAACTGTAAATATTTATTAATATTATTTAACCATCATCTTTCCAAACCTCCTTCTCCCTTAACCACCCCAGCCTCAGTAACCACTATTCTACTCTCTACTTCCATGAAATCAACATTTTTAGATTATACATTTCAGAGAGACCATGTGGTGTTTGTCTTTTTCTGCCTGGCTTATTTTACTTGACATAATGTCCTCCAGGTTCATCCATGTTGTTGCAAATGGTAGCATTTCATTCATTTTTATGGCTTAACAGTATTCCATTGTGTATATGTACCATATTTTCTTTTCCCATTCACCACTGATGGACACGTAGGTTGATTCAATATCTTGGTTATTGCGAATA
>NW_012137414.1:4349732-4351523 GCF_000956105.1 Propithecus coquereli
CAAAAAAAATAAAAATAAAAAATAAATAAAAGCCTGGATCTATTTCTGGACTATTTTATTCCATTGGTCTATGTATCTGTTTTTATGCCAGCATTGTTCTGTTTTGCTTACTATAGCTTTCTAGTATGTTTTGTATGTTTTGAATTCAGGTAATATCATGCCTCCAGGTTTCTTCTTTTTGGTCATGATTGCTTTGGCTATCTGTGCTTTTTTTTTTTTTTTTTCTTTGTGGTTCCATACCAATTTAAATTTTTTTTTTCTATTTCTGTGAAAAATGTCATTGTATTTTGATAGAGATTACATTGAATCTGTAGATGAGTTTGGGTAATATAGACATTCTATTTAATAATAATAATTATTCTAACCCATGAACACAGAACATCTATTTATTTGTGTCTTCTTTAATTTCTTTCATCAATGTTTTATAGTTTTCAGTGTAAAATATCTTTCCCTTCCTTGGTTAAATTTATTCCTAAGTATTTTTTGTAGCTATTATAAATGAGATTGGCTTCTTTATTTCTCTTTCAATTAGAATACTATTAGTATATAGAAATTATTCTGATATTTGCATGTTAATTTTGTGTCCTGCAACTTTACTGAATTCATTTATTAGTTCTAACAGTTTTTTGGTGGATTCTCTAGGGTTTTCTATAAGATTATGTCATCTACAAACAGAGAAAATGTAACTTCTTCCTTTCTAATTTGGATTTTTTCTTTCTTTCTTTCTCTTGCCTAACTGCTTAGATTAGGACTTCCGGTACCATGTTGAATAGGAGTGGAGAGAGTGGGCATCACTCTCTTGTTCCAGATCTTAGAGAAAGAGTTTTCAACTTTGCTTTGCTTAGTATAATTCTTTATCATCTTCTTTTTTTTTTTTTAAGATGTCATACTTCTGGTAACCACCAATATGAACAGTTGAGTACATAAGTTGTATCTTATGAATGAGCGAGATGGTCAGCAAAATTAAAGGTTTGTTACTTCTTATATAATTTTAAACCATTCTGAAAAAAATGCAATTATCATAAAATCTCAAATAAGTACTTGGACACAGATGACAATTTTTTTAAAACTACATAAGTATGGAGTCAGGTTAATTTGTCTGAATACAAGTAAATAACAGCAAAAGAGAAAAATAAATATTTTTTAAAACTTTGAGTTCAGCTCAAGCTATTTCTCCTCTGAGTTTACAAGTTTTCTCATTTGATTTAAAATGATACTTTAGCTCGTTTTGATTTTCCCTGAAATGGTCAATTGTGAAATAAATGTTTGATTTGATTAGTAATTTTGTAGCTGAATAGGCAAAGTCTCAGAATTTACTTTTTTCAAAGACTGATAAAGAAGACATTAGTATCCATCCTGTTTACAAGAACACAGCTTCTTTAGTACACACTAAGCTTAACCAAATGCTGTAGAAACAAAATGAAGTGAAAGGATATATAACGTTTGAGTGTATTTTAATGTGACCCGAAAAAATTCAAATGAAGCTTCATTTTATAACTTGCTACACACTTAAATATATTGGCAAGCCATAGTGTCTTCAAGCTAGGCACACAATTCTTTCAAAACAAATTATCAGCATGTTCTTATGAGTTAAATAACTTTTCCAAATGTATCACAAGAAATGGGGCTAAACACAACTTTTTGACCTATTCTTCCTGCCACCACATGGAAAAGCACATAATTTGTATGTTTTGTTTTCAGATATGTGATTTTTTCCATTCGTGATTTAATTCATAATATTTTTAACATAAGAGAAACTACCTTAATTTTTATTATAATATACATTTTTGG
>NW_012137414.1:4353528-4353992 GCF_000956105.1 Propithecus coquereli
GTTATTGAATCCCCAAATGATGTATTTAATGTGGCTGAAATTTATTATAGAATTTTTAAAAAGACATTTTATTTTCAGCTTTTTGTGCTAATTACTTGTGATATTTAAAAATATATATGATTCATCCTGAATAGTGGTTTTATGGATTGCTATAGATGCAAATGGAGTATAATTATTAACCACCAAGAGTTATAAGAATTTTTATGTTGGTTAAGATTGGGTTGCATGAAGCTTACATTTAATTGATAAAAAACAATTATGAACTACCCTAAAATAATTTACGTAACCTACTATGACAATTTATGTTGAAATTTACTCTTGAATTAAATCAGTTATTCAAAATAGTCATTTTTGTGGCTATTCTGTATAAATACCTCTGATTGTCACACTGTAAGATATATACTCACAGTAGAGAAGAAAAAGTATTTTCTAGATATTTTCTAAGAAATTTAACTTTTTTTCTT
>NW_012137414.1:4354042-4355585 GCF_000956105.1 Propithecus coquereli
AAATTTCAAAATATTAAGGGTGTACAAATGTTTTTGTTACATGGATACCTTGTATAATGCTTAAGTTGGGGGTTTTAGTGTGCCCATCACCAGAATAGTGTTCATTGTATCCAATAGATAAGTTTGGACCCCTTACCCCTTCCTACCCTCACCTCTTCTTGGATTCCAATGACCTTTATATCTCTTTGTGCCCACATGCACCAATCATTTAGTTCCTAATTATTAGAGTATAGTTGATGTTTGTTTTACCATTCCCGAGATGCTTCGCTTAGGATAATAGTGTCCAATTCCATCCAAGTTGTTGCAAAAGACATTGTTTCATTTCTTTTTATGGTTGAGTATTACTCCATGGTGTGTGTTTGTGTGTGGGGTGTGTGTGTGTGTGGACACACACCATACACATATTCTTAATCCACTCATGAATGGGCATTTAGGTTGATTCCACATCTCTGTGATTATGAATCATGCTACCATAAACATTCAAGTGCAGCTGTCTTTTTGATATAATGGTTTCTTTTCCTTTGGGTAGATACCCAGTAGTGGGATTGCTGGATTGAATGGTAAGGCTACATTTAAATCTTTGAGGAATTCCCATACTGTTTTCCATACAGGCTGTACTAATATGTAGTCCCACCAATAGTGTATAAGCATTCCTTTCTCTCTACATCCTTGCCAGCATCTATTGTTCGTTTACTTTTTAAGAATGACCATTCTGACTGGGGTAAGGTGGTATCTCACTGTGGTTTTAATTTGCATTTCCCCAGTGATTAATGATGTTGAGTATTTTTTCATATGTTTGTTGGCCATTTGCCTATCTGCTTTTGAAAAACTTCTATGCATGTCTTTTGACCACTTTTTAAAGGGATAGTTCATTTTTTTCTTGATTTCTTTGAGTTCTTTGTAGACTCTAGATGTTAGGCCTTTGTTGTATGCATAGTTTGCAAATATTTTTTCCCATTCTGTACATTGTCTATGTATTCTGTGGATTATTTCCTTTGCTGTGCAGAAGCTTTTCAATTTAATTAAGTCACATTTATTTATTTTTATTAATGCTATATTTGCCTTTGGGTTCTTAGTCATAAATTCTTTGCCTAGGGTGACGTCTAGACAAGTTTTTCCTGTGTTTTTTTCCTAGAATTTTTATGGTTTCATGCCTTTCAAGTCTTTTATCTATCATGAATTAATATTGTATAAGGCAAGACATAGGGGTCTTGTAGCATTCTTCTGTATGTGACTATCCTGTTTGCCCAGCACCATTTATTGAATAGGGCTTCCTTTCCAAAGTGTATGTTGTTTTCTGCTTTGTTGAAGATCAGTTGGTTGTAGGTAGATGGTTTTATTTCTGGATTTTCTATTCTGTTCCATTGGTCTATGTCTCTACTTGTATTGATACCAGTACCATGCTGTTTTGTTTACTATAGCCTTATAGTATAATTTGGAGTTAGGTAATGTGATGCCTTCAGATTTGTTCTTTTTGCTTAATTTTTCACCTCAAAATCTTAATTTCCCATTTTTTTCTATGAGAAAATTATCATCTTTTTTA
>NW_012137414.1:4355635-4357303 GCF_000956105.1 Propithecus coquereli
TGATAATCATTCATTAAAACTATAATTTTTCTATTATTCACTGACTAAAACATAAATGAAAAATTTAGAAGAGGAACCAGATCTATTCTAAGTAGTCTAATACTAATATTCTCACTTTGTTTTCCTTACTTTTGAAGTTTTGAATAGTTTGCGATGAGGTCCAAGTATGGGCATCAGTCTAGAGAGCTGTCTGGCCAAAACTGCTAAGAATTTTAACAGAATTTCTTGCAAGTGTTAGAAACTCGGTTTAAGTGAGTACAGAAGTGACTCTATATCACAGAGATAATATTTGTAATTTTCCAAATTTATTGCTGCATTTTGGGTGATTTCAACATTTTCAGGAAAATTCACAAAGTCTAACATATTTCTGTAATTCATGAAGAACAAAACGAAGATTTTTAGTGAAAATGTGGTCTTTGTTGTTATTGGGAAGACCAAAACCCAAGGCTAAATATATAGTTTTTTTTGTTAAAAAAAGCAATTAAGAAAGATTATAAGTTTACCTTTTGCAACTAGAAACACTGGAACATAAACTGTAGAATTTCTAATTTCTTATTCTAGGAATTGACATTAGAAGTATTTCAATGAATAATCAATATATGCTAATTAAATGTAGTAGATATACACAATTTGTTGTGATCCAATTGCTTTTAAATATATATACTTATTTATATGTGCATCTTTGTGTATATATACATCTATCAAGTGTAATATATGTATATTACATTTATATTACAATATATATTACAATATATACATTACATTACAATATATACTCTTGATGGATGCTCAGTTGTGAATTCTGCTTTGTCAAGATAGAACACCCAGTAAACTGGTTTCACTGATCCAATGCCCTGGTGTGATACTAAGATGCAGCACCAAAAAGCCTGAGGCATGAGCATTTACTCTAATCTTCTGGACAGGGTAGAACACATCTGGGTCTCCTGGGGTTGCTGTGGTAGACATTCTGCCATCTAGTCCTGACAATTATTAGGGTCAATAGCTAATAATGGCAGCAAAGTTGTTTCAGTTACAATGGTCCACTGATACTGTTGCCTTTCTGGCTGTGTTGTGTTTCCAATGTTGCTTCTGGCTCTTTGCCACCATTTCTAAGTCTCTTGCTCTGACAGAAATAAATCTTTGAGATACTCACTATTTTTAGTGTATTCTTACTGCTTAGTCTAGAGATAGTGGATTCTGTTATTTGCAGTTAAGAGCACTGATGAACAAAACAAAGTACAATTATATCAATAACTAGAAGTAGTCATTTAAAAATATATACATAAGAGTCATTCTCTCAGATACTAAATGATATTAGAGAACTTTATCCCAATCTTAAAACTTTGTTTCAGTGCTTAAATAATGCCTTAAACTACCCTGTGAACACTGAATGATAAATGAATTATTCTATATCAAAAATGAACTTTTATCAATCTTAAATATGTTTTTTACCTAACTTGAACCCAATTAAAACTAGCTGGGGGACAGTATTCACCTCACATCACATGGAGTTAAACTTATGTATTCTGAATTCTATAAGTAACACAGAAAGGAGTTGATAAGTGAAACAAAATCCTATCTATAACATCGAAGACAAGAAAACAGTTATAGGAAGTCAATCTGTATCAAAATTTCAAGTGTAACGGTAATACATAAAATGTGTTTCTC
>NW_012137414.1:4361143-4362502 GCF_000956105.1 Propithecus coquereli
TCCCAAAGAACAAATAACAAATTCTGATTGGCCCAGGCTAATCATGTTGATCCTATTCTTTTTCTGACATTGATTGGACAGAACAGTCACATTAACATGCCTAAACCAATGACAAACAAGCTACCTCTGAACTCCTTACTACATGAGATAATTCACCATTTTTCAAAACTGCATTTACTTAGTATTCAGGTATAGGGAGTTATATGTAACAGATGTATGACCAATCTAGTTTCTCTACAGAATAGTATATTAGTGGATAATTTTGATAATACCAAAGGCTTCTCCACTGAGATACTAACTGAGAAAATCTGTGGTTGGCAATGCAGGTGGTTTGTGGGTCACATTTTGAGAACATAATGTATTAAAGTAATTACAAATAAATAAATAAAATGAATGAAAATTTGTACTTTAACTTGTAAAGGAAGAAGCAAAATTTAATGTGTGAAATAAGAACTTTCTAATCACGGATACTCTTAGAGCATAGTTTGAATTTACTGATGACTCAAATAAGTCCAACTGAAATGGAAGGCAACTTACCGTCAATGCTTAAACTACTAAAGTATTTGGAAAGTGTTACTAAAATGTTAGTTCATAATCTCTAAGGTAGCCTGGAAAAAGGGTTTCAGCTTTCTTTTCACAAATAGAAACAAATAACTTGAAGCTGAAGCTAGATACAGCATTTTCCAGTACTTAAGAGGCATAGTATTTAGAAACAATTTATCCTGAGAATTTAGCTACTTAAAAAAAGAATTATATAACATCTGAAATTTTCATTAAAGCAACATGCACACATTTAAAAGGTTATCATATAAATAGGTACTTATTATTAATAACTTATTGTTATTTAAGTATTTTCTCACAAGGTAAATAACCCATGATTAGCCAATTATATTCATATATAAAATGTGAAATAAAACAGTTGCATGTTTGTATTTGGACAAGAACAATGCTAAATTTTTGGATTCATTTTAGCCAATAATAGGTTCTCTCTATTATGATTTAGTTGGATAATTCTGAATTATGAGTCACTTTGAAATGAGGACATGACAAAAATAAAATCAAGGTAAAACTAAAAATATTGAACATCAAGACATGGTCCATCACATAAATATTTTAGGTGATGTATATCCCAATTATTCTGATTCTATCATTACACATTATATGACTGTATCAAAATATTACGTGTGCCCTAAAAATATGTACAACTCTTGGGTATCAACCGAAAAGAGCATCCATCTCCTATGGAGAAACTATACTCATACCTATTTTAGTATGTACATGCCCAGTACATACTACAAGCAATAATTAATTGGAAGTTTGATACAGACCAAGAATAATGAATGGGAATTTATCTACAAG
>NW_012137414.1:4365502-4369139 GCF_000956105.1 Propithecus coquereli
ATAAACATTTACTAAATTCCCTGTTTTTGTTTCACCTGAACTAACATGGTTTGATGAATACATTTGAGAAAAATTAATAGTAAGTATACCTTACTCAAAATTATTCATTCTAGATTTTCTCAATTATTAAATGATAAGGGCGATGTTTCATTTTTTAAATAAAGGATAGAGCATTATGATATTGTGACTATGCAGACCACTATTCATTTTTCCTGTTACTTATAAATGAGTTTCTTCTTGGGTATTAGTAAAATGTTACATTTAGAGCTTTTCAGCCCCTTTATAACCATATAACTGAGTAACACATCTTGAACAATTCTTAGTCACCAATTTATAATATGTGCAAAAATTCAGATATTTTAAATATAACTTACCTGCAATTTTTCTATTTTCCAAAAAGCATACCTGCTCTCTTGGTGTGATCAAGGGGTTTCTGGAGATCAAGATGGGGAAAGGTATCCATTTCTAAGAAACACTCATTGCAGGAAAAAAGGTGCTATTTGCATTTAATGTAAATACTACATTTATTCTCTTTAATTAAAACAAAACAGAAAATCCTTCTGTATTCCAAACATAAAAAATAAGTTTCTTCTCAATATGGTACTTGATTGCAAAAGACCATTCTGTGTGTAGAGATGGTCCTTCCGCCAATTATTTTTAGCATCATGCTATTTTCATTTAGAAAGGTCAGATGAGTTCTTTGCTGAAACCAATGTGATTTTCCTAATAAGCTCACCAAGCTAAGTGATCCAACAGAATTGCTCTGTATGTTAATAAGGAGAGTAAATGGCATTACTTGACAGAACTGTTCTTTCAGTGGTGGTTCATTCCAAAAGAATAATTTATGCTTACTTGTCCAGTGCCACCTACACACTATTAAATCTGCAATGTAGCATCCTTCTCATTCAATTCCTATACTTTGCTGTTTTTATTAATATTTGGAAACAAAATATATTACTCCATTAGTAATCATGATGATGAAATTATGTCACACCATATTAGAAGAAAATCCAAGTTCTTAGAGATTCATGTACAACTTATTTTACAAAATGGTGAGTTAAAACTCCATTGTACACAGACATTATTCTTCCAGGCCTCTTGCCCTCCTTCACATTTAGTTAGTAATCAATTCACTATCAAGGGAATGTGATTGTCTTTTTTCTGGTGGGCACTGAGGATGAGTAAAACAGGATCACTCTATCACTAAAGATGCCATAGCCTCAAACACCCTACTCATTTATAGAGATTGCCAGCAACAAAAAAGATCAAACTATTATATCTACAGATCCACCCTTTCAAATATCAGATCCTTCCTGCAGTAGTTCTTCCTGTAACCAGTTTCCAAAAGAGTCTGAGGAAAAATTTCCATTGTTTCCTATGGTTATTAGACTGTTGGGTCCTAATGACATTATGAATATACAACTCACTATTGTTTCAGCACAATGTTTTATGCATGATATTTTAAGAACTGTACAAAACACAACATTAAAATTCTAAAGTGAAAAATAATAGCATTATGGCTCATTACATTCTATATTGTGGTAGTATGAACTGTGAGTAACTGTACTGTCATCCTGTCAACTCGCTTTAAAAGATCTGCTATAATGTTTTACACAATGTCATTTATTTCACAGATATAACTATACCAAAGTGTTCCAGTTTGGAAGCATAGTGTAAATGTTTAAAAATGTTTTCACACAGTCACCTGAGAAATAGTTGCACTAAAAACTAATCATCAATTACCACAACACCAACAAAAGTCCTGCTACTAAGAATAGTTTTGATCACACACAAGACATTATTACTACTTTCCTAATTGTTCTTAGAGGTAGACTTTCAAAGATGACCTAAAAATATTGGGGAAAGATGATGGAAACATTTATCTAAAAATAATGCTTTTATGGTAAAATGACTGGCAACTAAATGACAGCAGATAGCCTTAGAAATGCCCTTCTATACTTTAGACTGGAAAGTCCTTAGAGTCCTTATATTATTATATCATATTATATTCCAAGGCCTTTTGCTGTCATTATTTCATTATTTCATCATCTTTACATAGTCACTCCCACAGAGGCTTTCCTCATAACTAAAGGATCATCTGCCATTGATAATTTGTTCTGAATTTAACTGTATTATGTAGTACATATTCAATTATAACACACGCTGGAGCAGGAATCTCTTGACTTTTGTAACTGCTTATTAAATAGCCAAAATGTTGTATAAGGAACAAGTGACAAATTAACAAACTTGTGTGAGGCTTTGAATAACAGCCAGAGTAATACCAGGCTGAATTAATTACCATGTTAAATATATGCAGAAAGGGGAAATAAAATACCTGCTATTATATGGATAAAACTTATTTAAATATACATGGTTGAAGATAAGCACTTCCAAAGGAATTATTGTACATTCATGAGCATATGGTACTGTGTGAAGTATGTTTTAAAATTTGTGCTTAAAAAACATGTTTTGTCCTAACAAATACTCTAGTTGAAATAGACTTTTATTTTTTCAAGGAGTTTCAGATTCATAGCAAGATTGAGTGGAAGGTAGGAAGATTTCCCATATACACCCTAGCTCCACATACACACAACTTCCCCCACTATCAAAATGTCATATCACAGTGGTATCTTTGTTACAACTGATGAGCCTACATTCATACATCATCACCCAAAATCCATAGGTTACATTAGGGTTCACTCTTGGTGTTGTGCATTCTATGGGTTTGAGCGAATAAATATGTAAAGACATGTATTCACCATTAAAGTATCATACAGGTTGACTATACCAAATCCAAACATCTGAACTCCAAAATGCTTCAAAATCCAATTTTTTTTGAGTGCTGACATAATTCTAAAAGGAAATTCTCATTGGAGCATTTCAGATTTCAGATTTTCAGATTTGGCATGCTCAACCAGTAAATATAATGCAAATATTACAAAATCCAGAAAAGTCCCAAATTCAAAACAGTTCTTGTCCCAAGCATTTCAGATAAGGAATATTCAACTTGTACTAAGAAGTTTCACTGCTCTAAAAATGTTCTACATTCCAGCTATTCATTTCTCCCTCCCCCTAAGCCCTGGCAACCGCTGAAACCACTCTTCCTTTTATTGTCCTCATAGTTTTGCCTTGTCCAGAATGCCATATAGTTGGAATTCAACAATACATAGCCTTTTCAGATTGGCTACTTTCACTTAGTAATATGCATTTAAAGTTCTTCCATTTTTTTTTAATGGCTTAATAGCTTATTTCTTTTTAGTGCTGAATAATATTCCATTGTCTGGATGTAGCAGTTTATTTATCCATTCACCAACTGAAGGACAACTCGATTGTTTCCAAGCTGGGGCAATTGTAAATAAAGCTACTATAAACATTTGTATGCAGGTTTTTGTGTGGATATGTTTCCAACTAATTTGCGTAAATACCATGGAGTGCAATTATTGGCTCATATTATAAGAGTATGTTTAGTTTTGTAAGAAACTACCAAACTTCCTTCCCAAGGGGCTATACCATTTTGCATTTCCATCAGCAATGAATTAGAACTCTTGTTCTTCCATATTCTTGCCAGCATTTGGTGTTGTCAGTGTTTAAGATGTTGGCTATTCTAATAGGTGTTTTGTGGGTACATACATTTAAG
>NW_012137414.1:4372295-4373500 GCF_000956105.1 Propithecus coquereli
GGTAGAAATTGAAGTAAACAATTTGATATTGAGAAGAAAAAAGCTGTAAATACTGGAAATGACAAATGTAGTAAATGAATAAATTTTAAAGAAATAAACAGGTTAAGTATCTAGATGGAGAAGATAAAATTAGGGAATTAGAAGATACTAAGGAAGAACTCAACCAGAACACAACACAGGGGGCAAATAATTAAAAAAACAATGACTTAAAAGATACAAAAGATGGACAATATTATAAAACAATGAATTCCTAAAGAAGAGTGGATCAGATTGCAGAGGAGCAGGATTTAAAAATAATAACTGATAATTTCACAGGACTGAAGGTAGTTAAAAGACTAAGATTATCTAAGAAAGTTTTGAAGAAGAACAAGATAAGATTATTCTGCCTTACCATGTATCAAGCTAATTATAAATCTATAGTAATTGATATGGGTGGTGTTGGCAGAGGAATCAGCAAGTGAAGAACAAAACGTAAAAGTATGCCCATAAATACATGTGTATATATAATATTGATCTTGACACAAGATAAAGGTGGCACTACAGATGAGTAGGGAAAAGGTAGACATTTGTAAATAATGATTGAAAAATTGCTTATTCATTAAAAATACTATTCATACAAAACCTAAAATAATTTCCAGGTTTATTAAGAGACCTACAAGTGAAAGGGAAAACTTTCATACTTTAAAATAAAATATAGGTGAAAATAAGAATTAGACCCACGAGTCAA
Source organism: Propithecus coquereli (assembly GCF_000956105.1). NCBI lineage: Eukaryota > Metazoa > Chordata > Mammalia > Primates > Indriidae > Propithecus > Propithecus coquereli. The sequence continues at coordinate 4,373,023 of NW_012137414.1, forward strand.
TTGAAACATTGGCAAAGGACATAAATAATTCACAGAAGAGCAAATTAAAGGACCGATGAACATAAAAGATCTATTATTCACTGAAAAGCAAATGAGATATAATTCACAGTCATCACACTGAGAAGAATTTTAAGTGTCAATAGATAGTTGTTAAGGATGTGAAAAATAGGGGATACCTGCAACACTATTGGAAGCATTAATTGGTAGAGCCATTCTAAGAGCAGGTATAGCAAAATGTTATTCATAGTCCTCTTCTGTTTGCTTGGTGTATTTCATAATAATCAAATGATACCATGTATAAAAATAGCTCCCTTTAAATTAGAAAATGAATGTACATTACTGATCCTTAAGAATTAGTTCATATATTTACCATATACATTTGAAAATTCTTTATTCATTTCTTATACAGATCCTGTGTATTATGTTCTTGCCTTCTTTGTGACATTAGACACAAAGACACTGTATTTGAAAGACAAGA
>NW_012137414.1:4374975-4377587 GCF_000956105.1 Propithecus coquereli
GAAAAAGGGCAACCAATAAATAATAACGAAAAATTATACAGGAAGTAGGAAGGAAATGATGCTTGGTAAGAACAATACATTCAGTGTGAGAACTAGGATGCTGTACCTCTGTGATCCCCAACCCCTGGGGCCATGGACCAGTACCAGTATATGTCCTGTTAGGAACAGGACCGCACAACAGGAGGTGAGTGAATCTTCATCTGTATTCACAGCCGCTCCCCATCACTGGCACCACCACCTGAGCTCCACCTCCAATCAGACTAGCAGAAGCATTAGATTCTCATAGGAGTGTGAACCCTACTGTAAACTACTCATGCGAAGGATCTAGGTTGCACATTCCTTATGAGAATCTAATGCCTGATGATCTGGGGTGGAGCGGAGGTGGTGATGTTAGTGCTGGGGAGCAGCTGCAAATACAGATTATCATTAGCAGAGAGGTTTGACTGCACAAAGACCCTAATGAATCAATTGACTGAGTGGCACTATCAGTGAGTGGCAAGTGGCAATTAAGCTGCATCTGGTGGCAGTCTTTATAGTGGCAAGTGAGCATCTCACTTCAATTGTAAAGCTACATCTGATGGCAGGCTTTCTAGTGGCAAGTGAGTTAATGTACTTCAATTGTACAGCTGCATCTGGTGGTAGGCTTTAAGTCAGAATCTGACACTTATTTTAGTCTGTGCATGGCCGGCCCATTATTTTACTTACCACTTCTGTCCATGCCTCTTTTCCATATTGTGCACTTGCCTCAGTCAGAGTTTTGGGAAGCTCACAAGAAAGCCCGGCAAAAATGACTGAAAAACAAACATCCCTGGAGAGCTGCTTTGCAAAGGGGGAAACACCCAATGATGAGACAGAAGAAGACTCGAAGACTACCCACAAAATGAAAGCTGCATTTAAAAGAGAATACCAAGAGTACTACTTAAATTATGGGTTCATTGCAACAGGTTATTCACATTCTCCAAGCCTGCTTTGTATGATACGTGGTGACTGCTATTCAAAGAAGTCATGAAACCTTCAAAATTGCTTTGCCACATGGAGACCAAGCACACTGCATTAAAAGACAAGCCTTTGGAATTTTTCAAAAGAAAACTAAAACATGAACATGAAGAACAGAAGCAATCATTGAAGACCACCACTTCATCAAATGTGTCTGCACTGAGAACATCATTCTTAGTGGCTAAATGCACTGCTAAAGCTAAGAAGCCCTTTACGTGGGTGAAGAGTTGATCCTGCCTGCTGCTAAGGACATTTGCTGTGAACTTTTAGGAGAGACAGCAGTTCAAAAGATGGCATGTGTTCCTCTTAGCACCATAAGAATTGATGAAATAGCAGAAGATATTGAGGCACAATTGTTAGAGAAGATTAATGAGTCACTACGGTACACAGTCCAGGTTGATAAGTCTACCTATGTTGACAAGGCAATAGTGTTTGTTTTTGTGCAATATATTTTTCAGGAGGATGCGCATGAGGATATGTCATGTGCACTTTTGTTGCCAGCCAACACTACAGCTGAAGAACTACTCAAGTCTTTGAATGATTACATATCAGGAAAACTGAATCGGTCATTTTGTGTTGGTACATGCACAGAATGGCTGCCATGACTGGACAGTTTCTGGTTTCACTATTCAGGTCAAGGAGGTTGCTTGTGAATGTGAATCTATGCATGTGTCATAGAGAAATGCTGGCTAGCTGAAAAATGGCATCTGAACTAAACAATGTTTTGCAGGATGAAATTAAAATTATCAACTACATTAAAGTACATGCCCTTAACTCACATCTGTTTACACAGCTCTGTGAGGAGATGAACAAAGAGTGCACATGTCTTCTCTTATACACAGAAGTGAGATGGCTTTCTAGAGGTAGATCACTGGCCAGAGTTTTTGAGTTATGAGAGCCGCTCCAAAGATTTCTTTTAGAAAAAGTCAACACTGGCAGCACATTTCAATGGCACAGAATGGGTTGCAAAACTTGCTTACTTGTGTGACATATTCAACCTGCTCAATGAACTCAATCTAGCACTTCAGGGGCAAATGACAACTGTGTTCAAGTAGGCAGATAAAGTGGCTACATTCAAAGCCAAAGTGGAATTACGGGGGCAACAAGTGAACGCTGGGATTTTTGGCATGTTTCAAACATTAGCAGAGATTTCAAAAGAGACTGAGCCAGAACCTTCTTTCTCCCAGCTGGTGCATGATCACCTATCTCAGCCTTCAAAAGAGTTTGGACATTATTTTCTAACCACAAAAACTCCCGAAGTAGGAAGGAATTGATCTGTGACCCATTTGTGAATAAGCCAGGTGAATCAACTTTGTCTGTGCTAGAAGAGGGTCATCTGCTTGAGATTGCAAATGATGGTGGCCTTAAACGTTTATTTGAGATGACTTCAAATCTCCATATGTCCTGCATTAAAGTCAAGATTTCCAAGAATGCTCCCAAACTCAGAAGGTGCCATTATAGAAAAACATATTACAACACTCAGAGGTTGTCAAACTATTACTTTATTTTTTTTTTTGCTATAATTGAAAATAAAACTAACACATATTCTTCCATAAGCCCCTTGTGGATTTATTTATATAAAACTGCTGAGAATTTATTTTAAACTCTCTTATTTT
>NW_012137414.1:4377637-4378680 GCF_000956105.1 Propithecus coquereli
TTTATATCCCCAAATAATAAGAATGACATTGCTTTGCAACTCTGGGAAATTAGAGTTTACAAAAAAAGGAAACTGACTTATAAAGTACTTATAATTTAAAATTATTTTACATGTCCTATTTCTCCTTTCTTCGGCAAATTGCACACATATGAGATGAAAACTGTGTATAAAAATCTTACACTTAAAATCTTCTTTCAAGTTTAATTTAAGAAAAAATCTATTGGAAGACATTGCATAGTATTCTATTGCTAATGCTTTTGCCTCTACTGGATGAAATAACATCACCCATCTTTAATACAATGAAGAAAACGTGAACATATTATAATTGTTTGCCTTATATATAAATTTTAAAACTACTTTTGCTAGAAGAGATTGCCAAATTTACACTTTTTTAATGATAGAAATGCATTGGAGTCCATGGATAAGGTCTCATCCCTACCATAGAATGATCTAAAAACAAGAAACCAAATATCAAAAATGAAATTTTGACAGGAAATAAAACTTCATGTACCTTTCAAGGGATTAGGTGATGAAGAGGTGCTAGAATGACACTCACCTAAGGATAATGTGCTACAAGATAGAAAGGATGAGATCTTAGTCTCTGCAGGTCAAGTGGTAGTTAGTTCATCAGCAAAAATTATCTAGTTCATTGTCATTTCCTTGTTTATTTCTCTTTTAGTTTTTACTGCTTAGGTTAGAGCCTTGTTTAAAAATTTTGACGAGGCTATAACTTGGATTACACACATCATTACAGGGAAAGGAAGATCCTAGTTTACTCTAGGGTTGGAGTGTTAAACCATCAAATAGTAAAGTATCTCTAAGGGCAAAGTTAAGTCGATGGAATCAGAACTGAAGCCATGGAGTCTCCGGTATTTTTCCAACATGGAATCTTCTACTCCATTGTGAATCTGGAAGATAGGATTTTAGTAAAGATAAATGTAATTTCTTTAGGTATATTGATTAAAGGGCATCTGTAAATTAATAGATTTTCAAATAAATTAGAATTGAAGTCAATAAGGAACAAGTTATGCTTTATTCATGGT
>NW_012137414.1:4384293-4387510 GCF_000956105.1 Propithecus coquereli
TTGAAGGTCTAAAAGATTAATATTCCCATTTTTACCTGAAACTAAAAAAATACAGCAAATATTTATCAAATACTCAATATTTTTTAATCACTATGCTAAATACTGTGAGTGATTATCTATCTTTCTATTTATCTTAAAAATCTCTACTCTGAAGATTTCATTCCATTTGATGAAACTTTGCATATGAAGACAAATAAGACAACGCAATAATATAATTCGGAACATGAATAGTGACCAGATGAATGGCAAAAAAAAAAAAATGTATTCTAAATTCAGAATAGGATGAGTTTATTGGAGTTGGAAAAAGCTGGGAAGATGTTGAGTTGGTTCATATTGATCAGAGGGGAAATCTATAGGGGAATCCATGTATAATGAGAAAATTATCGTAATTATTTGTGGCTAATATTAATTCAGGAGAACATTTATAATTCAGTCACATTTTAAAAGATGAAAGAAAAATAAGACAGAATAATGAAATGGGTTACATTATTTGAACTATAAAGTTGAAGTAAGTCATCAACTTATTGGGAGTATTTTGAAGATAGAGTTAAAAAGTCTTTCTCAAGAGTTAAGTTTGAAACTATACATGTTGTGAGGAGCTGATTGGAATTGTTGCTCTGTAGTGGTATTCCTCCGTATGGTATGTCGTTAAAATGAAAAAAAAAATCACAAGCAAATGATGCAAACTGTAATTAGAAGTGGAGCTGCTCATGATCTGGTTATCTTTGTGTTGATCTGGGAAAGAGTTGAGACATTAGTCGGTCAAATCACATCTGTGAGACAAAATCAAAGATAAAAATAGCACAGAGAGAGATTAGAGACAAGCTTCAACCACTTGCTTCTGCTTTCAGTAAGCCCTTGGAAAACTGACAAATCCAGAAATAATTAAAAGCCAATGAGTTTTAATAACCATGAGGGTAAAAATTGTCTTGTTCACCAGTGTATTCCCAACACATAGCATGGTATCTGACACTCCCGAAATATTCATTCAGTGATTGATTGCACATTCTAAACTACTATATCAATATCTCCCACCTCTAAGCATTATCCAGAGATGGTAGCTGGACAATATAGCAATAAAGGTAACTGGTTGCAACTGCCACTTCAGCCCAGACCTAACATGTGGTACATCAAATACCACCCCTGTTGTGACATGTTTTGAATTTGTCTAAGTTAAAGTTCAAATATGATACTTTTAACCTTGGTTACAATCTCTGAATAATGCATTTTATAAATAGCAATAGATTTTTTTTTCTTTTACAAAAGAAGCATTTATCATGCAAGAGAAAGGACATTGTTTCAAGAATAATAGTCAGTCAGTGGAGTTAGTGGCACCCTTCTTAATGAGAGGATTTATAGCCCATTGTTTTCCATTTAAATGTCAATGTGCATACATATAAACATTTGGACAAACAGGTTTCAGTAGATCATGCTATGTAAAGGTCATGTATACCTTGCAAATATTCCCTCATCTCTAACTAATATAATCCAGTTTTTGAGTTCAAATATCAAATTATATCCCTTTCTGCCACCTAGAATTTTGAACTTCTGATATTCAGTGGATCCTAAAAGTTTCACATTTTTATATTTTTAAGAGCCCATATGAAGCCATATGCAATTAGCATATGCTGTACTGTGGCGTGTTCTGTTAACATCAGCTCTTTGATTGAGGATGCACCCTAACTGTTGAATCATCAAAACAACTACAGCAGTATTTTACAACTTCACTTACGCATAATGTGAAGTAACGCGCATGCGTGCCCTCTGTAAATATGAGAGGCAATTTGTTTGGCTCCATATTTTATTTTACTTTCAGGATTACACTACTCACTAACTTCAACAAAAGCAATATAATAAGAAGTATTGCCTCACAATACCATAGCTCTGTCCGTCAATAACAAAAATTCTCAATCTTAACACCAGTGCCAGGAGATGAATCTCATTATGGTAATTCACTGATCGTATATGGAGTCACATCTCCCAGCATACAAAAGAGAATACAAAACAAACACAAGTCAGATAAGCAATTTGATAACTAAGGTTTTTTTTTTGTTGTTTTTTTTTTTGTCAAAGATATGGACGTGTATGTTAGAAATCATCTAATGTCATCTCTTCGTTAGTAAAAAAAATGTAAGCACAGAGTTTATATAATTAGTTTTAGTTCACACAGGTAGTTCGATGGTAAATTCTAGAGAATTCTGCAGTTCATATTTCTTAATTATTCTTTCCATTATATTTCATATATTACATTGCTATTAACTACCACCAAATCAGCACTAACTATAACTTGATAGCTTTAAAAAACTAAACTATTGAAAAAGCACATATTGAGAATATTGAGAAATGTGGCAGGATACAAGGTAGTCTAAAGGGTCAGAGAGTCTGAGTGTTAACCAGATTACATGCATGTAAGACATATCCTGGAAATTTATGCACAAAAGAAGAGGGGAAAATATATTTTTAGTAAAGTTCATTTTCTATTAATTTACAGGACAAGATGAGGTTTAAAAAACCACTCCAGGGAGATCAATAATAGAGAATTACATGTACAAATTCATTAGCTAAAATAAGATTTTGTGATTTGAGGTTTTCGAAAGAAATAACTTCTCAATAATTATACAAACACTGAATTCCACCTTTAAAATAATTTTTAGTACTAATCGTCAAAATTTGGGGATAAGTATGAACTGTGTATCTGAAACACCACTAGTGGAATCTGCCATTGAGAAGCCCATGATGGGCATGTGTTACATGACTGGGTTGTGCTACATCCACATATCTACTTCCTCCATGAAGACTGAGGGCTTGGAAACATTGTTAAACTTTTATAACAAGGATTCTAAGACTATTGCCTTCATAGCAAAGTCATCTCTGGGGCTGATTTCTGGGCAGCATGCTGGCCCCTGACACAGGCAATGAATTATACCAACCATAGGGCCTAATTTACATAGCCCTGACTCATTGGAGCAGGTTTTGGTTTTTGTTTGTTTTTGTTTTGTGTGTTTTGTTTTCTAAGCAAAGGGAAGTCTCCTATCCCATGCTGAATATAAAATCCAGGCTGTATGGAGTTTTAAGAGATTTTACCTAGATTTTGTGTAAGTCACTTGGCTTGACTGAATCAATGTCTGGTACCACCTAGTAAATGTTATTCTTATATTCATTCAAAAGAATAAACACTTCTCAAAATGTGCTCATATGAAATACCTAAAATTATCAA
>NW_012137414.1:4387560-4388121 GCF_000956105.1 Propithecus coquereli
GATAAAGATGATTACGTCACTCCATTTGACTAAAACTCATCAGTGGCTCCTTATTTCTCTTAGGATAAAATCTAAAATACTAAACATGATTTATAGGGTGCTGCATGAGGTAATTCCTATTTACAGCCTCCCCTTCCCTGGAAGACCCATTGTCAATCTATTCCTTTCTATATGCTAGCCATACTTGCCTTTAGTTCCTCAAATATACTTGTTCCTTTACTTCTGTCTTTAATCCATGCATGCTTTATAAGCCAGAAAACATTTTACCACCACCCCTAAATAATATAAACTGGACAAGTACATCCAACGTGTTTACTTTGTGGGCAATTTTTACCTTCAAGTGAATTCATTACCACCATGAACTTTACTATAGGTGAAACCTTTTGTTCACTTGGTTTATATGATCACAAAATAATGTAAAGCTTCCAGAAAGTTGAATTTGTTTCCTTTCAGATTAAAAATACATCGAAAACTCCCTCATACTTAAAAAAAAGAAAATATATCTTCATGGAAAAAGTTATCATTGAATATAAAAGTGATGTTTTTCAAATAATGAATTCT
>NW_012137414.1:4388171-4389564 GCF_000956105.1 Propithecus coquereli
AAAAAAAAAAAAAAAAAAAAAAATTCCTATCATCTAATCATCAGCAAATCCTGTCAGTGCTCCCTGCACATTATACCTCATATGAGGCTATTACATTTTTCCATCATAACTGCCACCATCCTTGTCAAAGCCATCTGTAAAAGTGAAAGAGCCTCCTGAAGGGAAATGGGCTTTCTAGCCTTCTGGAGAGCTAGATGAGCCACTGATGATGATGTGGCCTTTTGATTCTAAGTTTAATTTAAGGATCATAAAAAAACAGATATTTGTATAAATATCCTCTTAAATGGAAACACATAGAGTATTAGTTCTTTTGAAATGGTGATGTTAAGATCCAAGTTCAACAGTGCAAGGTCATAACGATGATTGTAATTTCTATAACTGGACAAATTTTACCTTTTGTCTTTAGTGTCATGGGTACCATTCCACTGGGGGATCTGATGGGCCTAGGGAACCCATATTGCTGAATAGGATATCTGTTCCTGTTTATGTGGTCATCCAATTTCTGGAAGTCCTTAACTAACTTAATTGGAAACTTTATTTAACCTGATTTCATAGATAAGAAAATTTCCTTTCAGCCAATCTGTACCCAGCATAAAACTCTGTACCTCCTGAGCATTTGCCTTCTCTATCCTCTTCTCACCACGAACAGTATCAGAGTGATGCTCTTAAAGGTGTGTATATCCCATTATGACATCCCCCCAAATTCTTTAATGTCCTCCTATTGACCTTGGAACAAAGTCAAAACTCTAGATTCACAAGTCTCCTGTCAAACCCTACCACCTCCATTTCATGATTCACAGATACTGGCCTCTTTCAGCTTAAGGAACTTTGTATTAATATATGTTATTTCTCTACAGTAAATGCCCCCCTTTTCCCCTCCTCTAATTTTCATAGTTCAGCACTTCTAAGCATAAATATCACCTTTTCAGAAAGGTCATTAGATAATTGAGTATTGTAACTAACAATGGTTTTATTTTTTATTCGTGTGGCATATACCAAATATCTTATATAGTGCCTGAAGTACAAAAGAGCTCAGTTTCTGAAGACACAAGCAAATGTGACCTAAGCTGCAAACGAAATTGCATCCGAAGACTCAAGATAAAGATTAAATTGTGAGGTATCCAAGTCTGTATGTAGACTGAAGGTCAAACAAGAAAGTCTTTAGGCTTAGCTTTGTCAATTTTGACCAACAAAGTTATTATTTCTATCTTGCAACAACAAAATACACTTATAGTTCTTTATTAAAAAGTCTTCATTGTTGAAATTGCTGCAAGATAAATAACTTTGTATTGCAAGTGTAAATAAAATTTTGGGGGTCCAGATTCTCTTTTTTTTTCCCTTTGAAAGTAATTGTTTTCATGAGATGATTTTTGAAAAGAATGTGCAAATGCTC
>NW_012137414.1:4389614-4396101 GCF_000956105.1 Propithecus coquereli
TATTTCATTTAACGAGCTGAAATCTTTGTTATATTTGAAATCCAAGAGATTTTCCTGTTACATATAGTATTTCTTATTCAAATGTACCACTGCTAGTTAAGTTTCTTTCAAGTCCCTATGATTTGGCAAATGCCATTGGAGAAATTCTCAAACATGTATTTGAATACAGGTTCTGGTACATGTTAAAGGTCACATCAGGCCATGGTGAAATAGGAACCACACAAAGACATTGGAGTGTTTTTTTAAAAAAATTCTTACTCTTTAAATTCTGTGATCAGGTCCTTCCAACTTTCTATGCTGGTAAAGTGTCTTTTTCTTTTATATTACAATGGTGAGAGTCCCTATTTAGCAAAGTAATAATATAGCAGCTCAAGGTCAATCTCTGATTTGTTTCTAGCTTATTTTAAATTTAATTGAACCAGGAAGTCCAAAAGCCCAGAGAACACAAAACTAAGCAATGTTATTTGAAAACCTTACATAAGTTGAACTCGCATTTCTCAAGTTGTTTTCTATGGATCTCCCAATTAAATTCAGCAAACAGATGCTGGCATTGCAAGTGAAATAGAAAGTAAAAACCTATGACATTTCTTATTTTGTCAAAAATACAAAGGGTATGTATTATTTGGCTGAACGTTAATATTATAATGGGGAATAAAATGATGGCTCTAATTGCATTAGAATCGAGTTATGAAAAACTGAACTAAGCCTGTTTTTAAAAACTTTGTAATATTTAAGTTCACAAGAAGTTTTTAAAAATGTATAGGGTGGTCCTGTGCACCCTCCCCTTAGGGTTACTCAGTATTTACATCTTGCAAAACTATGGTACATTCATCACTTCTTTGTGTTGTGAACATTCCAATTCCAATTCTACTTTTCTAGTTATTTTGAAATACACAATAAATTATTGTCAACTATAGTCACCTTATTGTGCTACCGAACACTAGACCTTGTTCCTTCTAACTGCATTTTTGTACCCATTAAGCACCACCTCTCTTTATCATTACACATTATATGCTTCTATCAAAATATCACATGGACCATATAAATATGTACAACTTTTATGTACCCATAAAAATTAAAAATTTAAAAATTCCACAATATGATAACAAAACAACTGACATTGGTATAACCTATAGACCTTATTCAGATTTCAGCATGTATGCATGCACACATTTTTGTGTGTATAGCTATACTTAATTTTACCACATCACTGCATGTAAACACAAACACAAAGTGTTAGATAAATGTACCATCACCGGAAGACACCTCATATTTTCCTTTCATAGCCACACACACCACCTTCCCCCCATCCCTATAACATTTTGCTGAGTGAAGGAAGCCAATCACAAAGAATAACACATTGTATGATTCCTTTTATATGAAGGCTAGAATACTCAAATCCTTAGAGACAGAAAGTAGCTTAGTGGTTGCCAGAGGCTGGGTGAGGGAGGAATGTGGACTGATTGCTTAATGGGTACATTGTTTCCTTTTGAAGTAATGGAAATACTTTGGACCAAAATAGAGGTGGTAGTTGCACAACATCCTGAATGTACTAAATACTACTGAATAGTGCACTTTAAAATGGTTAATTTTATGTTATATGAATTTCACCTCAACTTAAAAAATCTAACCTGAAGGCACCCTGACTGTACCTGGGGGAAGCCAGATGCAGAGCAGGCTTCGCAGTTTCCTGAAAAACCACAAGCAGACATCCCCTTAAGAGATGTATTCCCTGGAAACTCCCTTTTGTGATATGTTTATGACTCTTGGACATTATGGGCTGAGCAGTCACAAAAGAAACCAGCCGTGCTCAAACGTATTTTGCTTCCAGGCATTTTTTCCATGCTTAGCCTCCTACCCTCTCACACAGACACAACTACAACCACAAACACACAAGACATACTCAGTGCTGTATCAGTGGATGCAACCTCTGAGCTCTTGAGGTGGAGAGGTTCACAAGCTGGCGACCACTCATCTATTTGCCATCTGTCTCTATAATAATGTTACTTCACAGATGTTATGTAAATGGAAACATGCAATATGCATCCATTTGAGATTTTTTCCATATAGCATAAATTACATGAGGTTTATCCCAGTTGTTGTATGCATTAATAGTTTGTTCCTTTTTATTGCTGAGTAGTATTCCATGCTATGCATGTGCTACAGTTTGTTTGGTTTTTTTTAACCATTCACATATTGCAGGATATTTGGATAATGTCCTATGTTTGGCTATTATGAATAAGCCTGCTATGAATATTTGTGTATAAGTTTCTGCATGAAAACAAGTTTTCATTTCTTTGGAATGACTAAGAGTGCAATTGCTGAGTCATTTACTGAGTCCATTTTTAGTTTTAAAATGAACTGCCAAGCTATTTTCCAGTGTGGTTGTACCATTTTATATTCTTACCAGCAACATATGAGTGATTTAGCTTCTCTGCTTCCTTGCCAGCATTTGGTATCTATTTTCTTATTTTAGCCATTTTGACTGGTTGTGATGACAGTCATTAATTTTGGTTTTAATTTCTATTGCTACTGGCTATTGATGTTGAACACCTTTCATTGCACTTATGTATGCCATGTGTACATCTTTATCTGTGAAATGTCTGTGCATGTCTTTTGTCTATTTTCTGATTGGATTTTTTAGTATTGAGTTATGAGAGTCCTTTATATATTCTAGATGCTAGTCCTTGGCCAAACATGTGGTTTGCAAATATTTTCTCCCAGTCTGTAGCTTGTATTTCATCTTCTTGACAGCATATTTTGTGGAGCAAAAGTTTTTACTTTTCATGAGGCCTAGTTTATCAATTTTTCCTTTTATGGACTGTGTGTTTGAAGTCAAGTCTAAGAATATTTTGCTGAGCTTTGGAGACCAAATATATTCTATTAATATTTTTCTATAAGTTTTATACTTTCATATTTACATTCAAGTTCCTGCGATGTTTAGGTCATGGTTCTTTTTATTTATTTTTTTTTTTTTTGGCTTATGAATGTCCAATTACCACAGTACTATTTTTTTTGGATGAATTTTCATTCATTATCTTTTCATTAATTTATAATACACAAGTATTATATGGATATATGCACAATGAAAAGACAAAAAGGCTACCCCTCCTCCACTGGATTTCCCCTTTGTTGAAAACAAAGGGGCACAATGAAACATTGAAATTTTTATTACTTGATTGGGGTGATGGTTTCACACGTGTATGCATATGTCCAAACTCATCAAACTGTATACATTAAATATGTGCAGGTTTTTATACATCAATTATACCTCAATAAAGCTATAAAATAAATAAACTGGGCCTATTTGAATCTATTTATGGGTTTTTTTATTTTTTTTTTATTTCAGCATATTATCCAGGTACAAATGTTTAGGTTGCATATATTGCCTTTGCCCCACCCGAGTCAGAGCTTCAAGCATGTCCATTCCCCAGATGGTGTGCACTGCACCCATTAGGTGTGAATATACCCATCCCCTCCTCCCCTACATGTGCCCAACATCCAATGAATGTTATTACTATATGTGCACTTAAGTGTTGATCAGTTAATAGCAGTTTGATGGTGAGTAAATGTGGTGCTTGTTTTTCCATTTTTGGGATACTTCGCTTAGTAGAATGGGCTCCAGCTCTATGCAGGATTATACTAGAGGTGCTACATCACCATTGTTTTTTGTGGCTGAGTAGCCCTCCATGATATACATATACCACATTTTATTAATCTACTCATATATTGATGGGCTCTTTGGTTGTTTCCACATATTTGCAATTGTGAATTGTGCTGCTATAGACATTCTAGTGCAGATGTCTTTAACAAGGAAATCATATCTAAAACTTAGATGATGTGATTAAATGAACCAATCATTTTTTTTCTCATCTCCCTATTAAAATCGCGGTTTCCAAAGAGATTAATTTACTCCTTAATTTGTGTTGTAATGTATTGGAGGAACAAATTTATTATAATCATGCTTTAATATTATATATTGGTGCATTGCTAATTCAAAGTTACATCATAACAGGAAGAAACATACATATGAAGCCATTAAAACACGTTGTTTGTAAAAATTTTGAAAATCAGAAGATCAAAAACAACTCAAAATTCTTTCTGTCAAAAATACTGTGGAGCATGAAACACACCACAGAAAAGAGATATTTAGGAAGTTCTACCCCATCCATAATTTTTCTCCCTTCTCTGAGAACTACCGTCTTTCCCTTCAACAAATTCATAATCAGAGTCGTTGGTATCATGTTTGTATGGTGTGACATTGCCTCCAGGTCAAGGATGATTGCACCAATATTGAACCCCGAGTCAAATTTGGACAAACAGATGCACTTCCTGAAAATTTTTACATAAGACTCATAAAATAAGGACTTGTGCAATGAGGTATACCCAATAGCATACAACTAGGGGGAATAAGAGGGAAGGCCATGGCTCCACCATTTCTATGGCCTGATTGTTCAATTTTCCTTTGATTCTACTTATAAATAAACCAGAATACACACACATACAGCTTGAATTTTGAATTGAATTTGGTTTGGGTTTCTATTTCTTGCATAGAAAATAGACACTTTATATCTACAAGATGGTTTAAAAAATCAGGTACATTTCAGAAAGAAACAATGATACTACTTGACACACTGAAGTACACGAAGAACATTATCTACAACATATTATCATAATGTAGATATAATTTTTTAAGGAGCTTGACAATGTGTCAGCATTGTATTTTGTATTTGACTATGAATAAAACCATATAATAAGGAATACTGCATAATATTCCCCCAAAATATACTTTTTTATTAATAAGAGCCTTATAAAAATTCTTATCCTAGATAACTAAGGTTTTTACATAAAAGTATGAAAATAATATAGAAGTTATACCTCATTTATATATCAATTTAAAAATAGTTGATATAAAACACATTTGATTTTCTCAACTTATTCTTATTTCTTTTGAGATAGAGAAGTCCACAGTTATACAAGTACATATATATACATCTCTGAGAAATCATAATTACTAATAACTTTGTCCTAATTTCACATTCATAATCTAACCTTAAAAGAAAACAATTCAAATACATGTGAAGATACTTCTACTTCCTCATCTCCAGGCTATTCTTCTCTCCTCCTTCTCTCTTTATAAATGGCCACCTTATATAACCTTTATGTTCAATTCTTTCAAATAGCTCTATTTTTCACACACACTTCTATATCAATAAACAATATATGATATTGTTGTCATGTGTATGTGTGTGTTTATGATCATTACAAATTTATGTAAGTGCTAGGTATCCTTCACAGAGCTAATGATCTGTCCAGAGAATCTATGTTGCTCCACTCCATATTGAGGTAGTATTGGCAAAATATAAACTGTTCAGCCTGTAACTACATTTCATAGCCCTTCTTGCATCTTTTGATTAGTTTCTTACAATGTAATATGAGTGAAAGTAATTTGTGTCAATTCCGGGTCTGGGACTTTTAAAAGCTAATATGTCTTTTCTACTTCCCCTTTGCCATCCAGTGGCTGAAGGCAGAGAATTCTGTGATTGGAGAGATGGAGGAACAATAAGATAAAAGAAGTTTGAGTCCTTGCTTAACCGTATGTAGGAAAGCCACATGCTGTCATGGATTGTCAGGGACTGACACATGAGCAAACAATAAACATCTATTGTGTTAAGCCATTTTAATTTTGCTGGACTATAATGGCTAGCATTAAAATAATGAATGTACATATTGTCATACTTTTCTATCATTCTACAACTTTCCTTTTTTTCACTCAGCATTATGTATTTGGGGGCTATCGTTATTGTTATATGTGGAGCTAATACAGGGTTTCTCAAAGGTGGTATTATTATTAACACTATGATCTCAACAGTTCTTTATGGGGGAGGTATTGTCCTTTGCATTATAGGATATTTAGCAGCATCCCTGGCCTCTATCTACCAGATGTTAGTACAATGACCATGACCTTCCCACCCCATTCATTACAATAAAAAATTGTCTGTAGACATTGCCAAGTGTCCTCTTGTTGGCCAAAATCATGCCTGGTTGAGAACCACTGATTTAATACATTCTTTTTATCTGCTTGATAGTATTCCACCACATGCATCAAGGATATTTATTACTATTTCACTACTGAAACTTTGCTGCAATGAACATCCTTGCAACTGAATTTGAGCTAATTTATGACACTCAAATTAACTACCTAAGAAGAAGAAACTCCTTTTCTTTAATACCAATAAAAAGAAAAACATAAAATTATATAGAGCTGAAAAGTCAGGGGCAGTCAAAAAAGAGGGGAGTACGATTTAGAGCACTTAAGCTAGTGCATAAAAGAAGCTGAACTCCACGCTGTCCACACTGGGACACAATCATTTCTTAGTCGTTAATTGATGCAATGGATGCTTTTTAGTTAGGAATATTGGCTAAATGTTACCACGATCCACTATCAGGTAATCCTTTATGATTCTTCCCTTCTCCAAAAAAAAAA
>NW_012137414.1:4400874-4403788 GCF_000956105.1 Propithecus coquereli
AATCTACAAGTAAAATAGTAGAATACAATCCTGGATTTTGGATTCTGGAAATAGTGGACCACATTTTACAGGTGATTGGATGAATAAAAAGAAGACAGAAAGATGAAGGAAAAGACAAAAGGAATACTTAAGGAAGGAGAGAATTAGAGAAAAGATGCCAGGATAAAATTCTGAAATATGTGATTTTGGTTATCTTTCATGCATTACCTATTAACCTCTGTTTGGTCTGACTCATATCCTATTCTATAACCTCATCTCTCATTGTTACTCTTTCCATTGCCCTCTCTACTCTAACCGCATGAGTCAATTTTTGTATTTCTTGATCATGTAAATTCATCTCTCCCATTACGCTTCCTCTTCCCCTCTCTGGAATTAGTTTATCCAGACCATAACATGTATAGGTCTGCCTATTATCTCAGGTATCAGCTCAAAGATGACTGCTTAATTAGTGGCCTTCCCTTCCCTTTTAATTGAGAAGAAGTTCTAAATACAGACTTACTCTCTATAGGTTATATGATTATCACTCATGATCATATTTTTTTAAGTACTTGTGTATTATGTATCTTTCCCTACTAGAATGTAAGCTCCGTTTGAACAGGGAATTGTATCTTTTTCACCCCAGACTGGCCAGTGCCAAATATAGTGCTTGGGCCATAGCAGGTTGTAAGTTATTCTTTCTTGTATTCATTGAGATTGGGGTTTAGCTGTAAGTGACAGAAAATCCAAAATAACTGATGTTAGGTACAATGAAAGTTTACTTCCTTCTCAGATAGGAAGAGACCGTAAGAGCCAGTTCAGTGGCTCCATGATCATTAAGGACATGGAAAATTTGAATATTCATTTGTCTTCTTTAACATTTTATTCTATTTTGTAGTTCAGATGGCTACTCCAGATCCAGCCGTCACATTCCCGTTCTAAGTAGCAGTGAGGAAGAATGAGGACATTAAGGGACAAAGATCATGACCCACTTGTCTTCCTATAAGTTTAACACATTAATTCTGATTTTGCTCCAATTGTTGGAACAGGATGACATGGTCACACCTAGCAGCCACGGAGGATGGAAATGTAGACTTTAGGCTGGGCACGGTGGCTTAGACCTGTAATCCTAGCACTCTGGGAGGCTGAGGTGGGAGGATTGCTTGAGGTCAGGAGTTCGAGACCAGCCTGAGCAACAACGAGACCACTGTCTGTTCCAAAAATAGAAAAAATAGGCTGAGTGTGGTGGCATGCACCTATAGTCCCAGCTACTCGGGAGGCTGAGACAGGATGATCACTGGAGCCCAGGTGTTTGAGGTTGCAGTGAGCTACAATGATGCCACTGCACTCAACCCAGGGTGACAGAGTGAGACTCTACCCTCTCCCCCAAAAAAAAATAGAGAGAGAGAGAGAGAAATGTAGACTTTATTCTTGAAAGCTAGTGGCACAACTAAAAATTAGGCGTTCTATTTCTGTAGGAAAGGAGCAGGATGGATCTTGGGGTATAACTGGTAATCTCTGGCTCATTTACTCATGGTTGAATGGATAAACAACATTCTGTAATACTTTTCTCATTGCTAGAATCCCTCAGATGCCTAGTGTTTGTAAGACTGTCTATTTAAGCCCTTTCCTGACACCTGTCTCTAGGCTAAGCACCCATTCTCTCTAAACCCATTCTCCCTAACTCCCCCAAACCAATAATTCATAGTGTAGCTGGCATCAAGTATGTGTCCAAAAGATAGATATATGCCCAAACTTTTTTACATTCTTCCTCATTGAGAGGTAAGGGGCCTACTTCTTTCTTCTGCATGTGAATTTCAAGTTGTTTAAGCACTGTTTGTTGAGAAGAAGATTCTTTCTCATTTTCATGGTCTTGGCTTCCCTCCCTCCATTTGTGAGAGAAAAGATCTGCACTAGAGATTTGGTGGCTCAGGAGATTCAGAAGCAGCCACATCTCTTCAACAATGACCATAGTTGGTGATATGCCACAGTGGCCTCTGCTAAGATAGTAAAGGACAGAGAATCATATAGAAGTACTCTGTCTTTTGGCCATGTTCACCCAGAGTAAAGCTTCTGTCACACAGAGCTAGGGAGAGAGAGGAGTGCCTCATTGCTCAAATATCATAGTCTCTTACTTTTCTGACTGAGATTTAGCAGGTTTTCTGGAATAAATGTTTCTCCATTAGCGATATGCTCTTAAGACAATTCCCAGAAATTTTCAGTGGTTGTTTTATTACAATTTTCACCAGTTATGGTTGTTTTGCTAGGGATAGTGTCCATGGAGCTCCTCACGCCACCACTCCATCTTTTCAAGATGTTCATGTTTATATTTTGCTTACCTTGCCTTTCATGATTGCAGTGGCACAGGCTACCATTAGGGGTAGAGTGGATTAATTTAACTTTAATTTAGAAAAATGAACTCGTGTAAGTAGGTAAAAAATTGACATTTATAATTTGCATTCTTAGGCACCGTTTTCTTATGTTTATTCTAAGAAAGCACATATTTAATACTAAATGGTAAAATGGTTACTACCAAAAAAATTTACAAAGAATGTGTCAAAATCTTTATTTCACAGCAGATAGTTTTTTACTTAATAGTTTATCTTTGGCAAACAAAATTATTTTGGCTGCATTAAGAGAAAAAATAGAATCAAAGGATAATAAAGTGCTTTTGTGATTTGGAGACTAGCGTTTATGAACCTTGGCAATAGATTATAGAAATAATTCAAGCAGTGTATACAATTTCAAGTACACAAACAAGTATCAAATTCTTGAATTGTTTCATAAGTTTCTACTTATGAATAGTCACTATAGAAACACACCAAACATCGAGAGTTTAAAAGACATAAGGAAAGAATCCAAAAAGAGTTAAAGCATGAGTAATTTTTGGTTTTGGAAATAGAAAGCAATAGGGGCTTTGAAATTAATTTTTTGGAGC
>NW_012137414.1:4404833-4405491 GCF_000956105.1 Propithecus coquereli
TATCAGACTTAGAGAAGTTAAATAACATCACAATATTTAGATTCTTTACCCAGTAAAAGCTACTGACTTTTATCTACGTTTCTTATTTTCTTTCATATCTTTATTGGCATCTCCTTTAGTAAATATCCTGTGAAGAGTATCGCATATAATTATTAAACTAAGGTTATTCTAAGTTAAACTAATCCATTGTGGTGATGTCTCCCATTTAAAATATCACTGCTCAAATGGAGAAAACTGAAAAATAAAAGGCAACTTCTTAAATTTGGGCAACACAGAAAAAACAGATCCTAAAAATAACAACAGGTTTTTTTAAAAAGCAAAATCTCGTGATGACCTCTTCAGACTATTCACATCTCTGAAATTACGTCTTCTATGGCATACTGGAGAATGTAGTTCAAGAGGGCAAAAACAACAACAAAAAAAGGTTTTAAAATATAATATAAATTCCAGTTTTATCATCAGAGGAGACTATAGAGTATAAAAAGTATAAAAAGGCACCAGATGCTCTTATTTATAAACTACAACTATATTTTAGAAAATAATTTATATTTTTTGACAGTCTTCCAGATTGAGCACACATTTTGGCATACAATTTACCTCACACAAAGATGATAGCTGCATTACAAAGTTAGATTCAATGAAGTTTTTCAAATTTATA
>NW_012137414.1:4406148-4407825 GCF_000956105.1 Propithecus coquereli
ACAAATAATACCTAGTATGTAAACAGTCTGATACATTTTAAGAATTTATTGTATGTGTGATTTATAAATAAATCAAATTTATAGTATATACCAGATTGTGAAATATACAGGTACATAGTAGTGTACAATTGTCTTTGTTATCATTTAAAATATGCCTTAATTAACAGAACATAAAGTTAAAAAAAAAGTAGACTTTAGCAGTAGACAAAATTCTTTTAGATGAATTGGTAATATTCATTGTTGTCCTATACTTTTAAATAAAAAGTTTAAATCTCATTATAGCTTTAAAAACATATCCTTAAATAAGAGATAAGTGTTGGTGACAATATGGAAAAAAGGGAAACCTTGTACACTGGTGGTAGGAATGTATATTGATACAACCATTGTAGAAAACGGTATGGAGGTTCCTCAAAAAATTAAAAATAGAATTACCATATGGTCTAGCAATCTCACTTCTGGGTATTTATCTAAAGGGCATGAAATTAATATCTCAAAGTGATATCTCCACTCCCACATTTATTGTTTCATTATTCACAATATCCAAGATATGGAAACAACCTATGTCTGTCAAAAATGGATGAAGAAATCAAAGTGTATATACTGTGAAATGGTATTGAGACATAAAAAATAAAGAAATATTGCCGTTTGTGACAAAGTGAACTTGGAGGATATTATGCTAAGTAAAATAAGTGAGACAGATAAGGACAGATATTGCACGATATTACTTATGTGTGTAATCTAAAATGTCGAAGTAGAGACTGAAATAGTGGTTGACGGAGGTAGGAAGTGGAGTAAATGGGAAGATGTTGGTAAAAAGTTACAAACTCTCAGTTATGAGATAGATTCATTCCAGATATATAATGGACAGTATGATAACTGTAGTTAGGCAATGTATTGCATACTTGAAGTTGCTAAGGAAGTAGACATTAAGAGTTCTCATCAGACAAAAATGGTAACTGTGTCAGATGATGGGTATGTTAAAAAACTATTTTTAAATGATTTTAATAGCATTTCATCAAAGCAGCTACGAAAGTACAAACTGATATTTAGTCACAAGCATCTGATTATCAACTGATTGTCATTATTGTTCGCTATGGTTAAGTTACCTTTCTATTACTGCAACAGGAAAGTATTTCCCTGGTGTTTTTATAATCATATTTTACCTAAAACACAAACATAATTACCTGTTTTAGTCTCACATATCTCAGTTCTTACTCAAAATTTACTTCATCTTCAGTGATGGAAAAAAATTGCCTCCCATTAAGACCACCTTATTGCTTGATATCTTTAATTTCAAGAACGGTTAACAAAATTTCAAATAATTTATGTTATTTGTGTTTCTTCAGATATTAAAAATTTTAGCATTATACCAAATGTGGGCCACAGAAGCAATATGTAATTCTTAAACACATTTCCTAAGTATGTTTGACATTTCAGTTGTAAAGCAGTCAGTCACTTTAGGCTAATCTGTTGTAACAACAAATTTCCATATCTTAGTATCTCATTTCTTGCTTATACTCTGTGGCTATCACAGTATAGCGGGGGACAGTGACATATTGTGGTCACTCAGGAGGACAGAGAAGCCACCCTCTAGAATGTTGTCAGTAGCCAAGTCTGAGAGAAAAGAGAACATGGTCCAGAAGTGACACAGGTCACTTCTACTCACAATTCATTGAT
>NW_012137414.1:4417925-4418361 GCF_000956105.1 Propithecus coquereli
TTGTGTGTCATTTCACTTGTGCTGCTATAACAAAATACCCAAGACGGGTAATTTATAAACAACAGAAATTCATTGCTCACAGTCCTGGAGGATGGGAAGTCTAAGATCAAAGGCAATGTCGGATTCAATGTCTGGTGAGGGCCCAGTCTCTGCCTCCAAGATGGTGCCTTGAACACTGCATTCCCTGGAGGGAACGAATGCTATGTCTTCCCATGGAAGAAGGCATGAAAAGATAAAAGGGCCTAGTTAGTTCCCTTCAGCCTTTTTATAAGGTCACAAAGCCCATTAATTAGGGCTCTGCCCTCATTATTTAAACACCTCCTAAAGGCCCCACCTATCATAGTAGCAATTAAGTTTCAATATACGAATTTTGTGGGATACATTTGGACCATAGCAGTTTATTAGGTAATTTCCAAATACTATAACAAATTTTGCT
>NW_012137414.1:4431498-4433598 GCF_000956105.1 Propithecus coquereli
AGGGGATGGGTATACACAAATGTAACAGGTGCAGTGCTCACCGTCTGCGGGATGGACACGCTTGATGCTCTGACTCAGGTGGGGCAAGGGAAATACATGTAACCTAAACATTTGTACCCCCGTAATATGTTGAAATAAAAAAAAGAAACTACAGAAAAAAAGAAAATTAATGGAACAAAAAGTTTATTCTTTTACAAGATAAAGAAAATTGACAGGCCTCTTGCTAGATTAACCAAAAATAGAGGAGAAAGGATTCAAACAATCTCAACCCAAAATGAAAAAGGAGAAATCGCAACTGATACCATGGGAATACAAGACATCGTCTCTCAATACTACAAAAATGTCTATGGTCATAACCCTGAAAACATGGAGGGAATGGACAAATTCTTGCAAACACACAACCTCTCCAGGCTCAATCAGGAAGAAACAGAACTCCTGAACAGACCAATATCAAGTACCAAAATTGTAGCAGCAATAAAAAGTCTTCCAACAAATAAAGTACCATAGCAGACAGTTTCACAACCAAATTTTATCAAACCTACAAATAAGAACTAGTACCTATACTGCAGAAATTATTCTATAACCCTGAGAAAGAAGCCATCCTCCTCGACTCATTCTATGAAGCCAATATCACCTTGATACCAAAGCCAGGAAAGGATATAACAAAAAATTAAAACTACAGACCAATATCCCTTATGAATATAGATATAAGAAAATCTCAATAAAATCCTAACAAACTGAATTCAGGCTCCACATGAAAAAAATAATCCATCACGACCAAGTGAGCTTCATCCCAGAGATGCAAGGATTGTTCAACATACACAAACCTATAAATGTAATTCACCACATAAAGAGAAGTGAAAACAAAGTTCATATGATCCTTTCAATAGATGCAGAAAAAGCATTTGACAAAATTTTCCATCCTCTTATGATAAGAACGCCTTAAAAAATAGGCATAGATGGGACATACCTCAAATTATAAATGCCATATATGACAAACCCACAGCCAACATCATACTCCACAGGGAAAAATACAAATAATTCCTGCTGGAACCAGACAAGGTTGCCCACTATTGGCACTGTTATTCAACGTAGTGCTGGAAGTCCTAGCCAGAACAATCAGAGAAGAAAAGGAAATCAAATGTATTCAAATGGGAAAAGAAGAAGTCAAGCTATCTCTCTTTGCTGAGGATGTGATCTTGTATCTGCGAAACATCAAAGATTCAACCAAGAGACTCCTGGAATTGGGCAAGTTGTTTATTCCTTCTATGCCTCAGTTTATTATCTGAAAAATGTGAATATTAATAACATTTATGTCACTCAATTGTTTTGGGGATTATTTGATAACATTTTTGTAAAGTACTTAAATTATATATTTTAATAACAGCATTCATTAAATACATTCTAGGGCGTACTGGAGCAGAAAGAGTCCTGATGATGAACCCTGAAATCCAACAGTGACCAAAAATGAAAGAGGAGGGCAAAATGCATAATCATTACAATGCTAGACAGATAAAAGAAATATAAAACATCTGGTAGACAGATTTAGATGTTTTAAATTTCTTTTATATGGAAAAAAATTATTCCTACCCACTGGCCCTAATTCTACTTTCCACCTATTACACTTACATATAATGCAAATTCAGATGTTGTTTGTCTTTTAGATTATATCTTCGTTTTTAATTTAGGAAAAAAATCATTAAAAAAAAGTTTGACATTTCAGTTATGAGTTGCCTTTAGAAAGTAAATAAGATCGGAAATGACATTGAAAGTATTTATGGTTTCAGTAGACACAGCAAGTGGAACAAAAAGCAGAGCCTCTAGTGTTAGGGTTGATAGCAGAGTCACAGGCAGAAATTCAAGGAAGATAAGAACAAAAATCTTTTAGAGTTCAAAAATCCCATTTCCTTCAACAGTTCTTTCTCCAACATCCTTTTAAAACTGTGTAATATGCTACACAGACACAAAATTTTAAATAAAAATGCTAAAATGTGGGGCAGAAACTAAACATAAATCCAAATTTTATCCACTACTATATAATGCTCAGCTACCATCTTACTAGAAAATACATGAATAAAGTGAAGCTATAAACGGTCATGT
>NW_012137414.1:4433648-4435568 GCF_000956105.1 Propithecus coquereli
AGTGTATAAGAGTTAATTTCTCTGCGCATCCACACCAGCATCTGTTATTCTGGGACCTCTGATAAGAGCCATTCTCACTGGAGTTAGGTGCTATCTCATTGTAGTTTTGATTTGCATTCCCCTGATGAATAGAGACGTTGAGCATTTTTTCATGTGTTTGTTGGCCATTAGTCTATTTTCATTTGAAAAGTTTCTGTTCATGTCTTTTACCCACTTTTTACTGGGGTTGTTTTGCTTTTTTTCTTGCTGATTTGCATGAGCACTTTGTGATTCTGTTTATCAGCCCTTTATTGGATGCAGCATGCAAATATTTTCTGTAGGTTGTCTATTTGCTTTATTGATTGTGTCCTTGGCTGTGTAGAAGCATTTTAATTTGATCAGGTCCCATTTATTTATTTTTGTTGTTGCTGTGATTGCTTTGGGGGTCTTCTTCATAAATTTATTGCCTAGGCCAATATCTAGAAGAGTTTTCCAACATTTTCTTCTAGAATTCTTATAGCTTTATGCTTTAGGTTTAACTCTGTTATCCATCATGAATTAATTTTCGTGTCTGGTGAGAGGTGTGTGTTCTGTTTCATTCTTCCAAATGTGGCTATCCAATTTTCCCAGCACCATTTATTAAATAGGGATTCTTTTCCCCAGTGTATGTTTTTGTCTGCTTTGTCAAAGTTCAGATGGCAATATGAGGATGGTTTCATATCTTGGTTCTCTGTTCTTATCCATAGGTCTATGCCTCTGTTTTTGTACCAGTTCCATGCTGCTTTGGTTACTATAGCTTTGTAATATAGCTTGACATCTGGAAAAATGATGCTTCCTAATTTGTTCTTACTGCATAAGGTTGCACTGGCTATTCAGTGCAACTATTTCTCATTCCATATAAAGTATAGAACTATTTTTCTAGATCTGTCAAAAATGACATTGGTATTTTAATGGGGATTGCATCGAATCTGTAAATCACTTTGGGTAGTATGGACATTTTAACAACGTTGACTCTGACCATCAATGAACATGATATGTTTTTTCATCTGTTTGCCTCCTCTGTAATTTCCTTCCTCAGTGTTTTATATTTCTCTCTATAGAGGTTTTTCACCTCTTTAGTTAGATATATTCCTATGTATTTTATTTTCTTTGTTCCTATTGGGAAAGGTATCACCTCTTTTATTTGATTCTCAGTTTGACTGTTGTTGGTGCATATGAAAGCTACTGATTTGTATACATTGGTTTTGTAACCTGAGGCTTTGCTGAACTAAATAATAATGAGGACACAATCTATCAAAATCTGTGGGATACAAAAAAAGCAGTCCTGAGAGGAAAACTCATAGCCTTAAATGCCTACATCCAAAATACAGAAAGATCACAAATCAACAATCTAATGAATGGCCTTAAGGAAGGAGAAAAGGACGAATAAACCAATCCTAAACCTAGGAGAATAAAAGAAATAGCCAAGATCAGAGCAGAACTAAATGAATTCAATAACAAAAGGCAAAGAATTTATGAAGAAAACCCCAAAGCCAATCACAGCAACAACAAAAATAAATAAATGGGACATGATAAAATTAAAAAGCTTCAGACAACCTACAAAATAGGAGAAAATATTTGCATGTCACACATCTGATAAAGGGTTGATAACTAGAATCTATATAGAACTCAGGAAAATCAGCAAGAAAAAAATCAAACAATGCTATCAAAAAGTGGGCAAAGGATACAAACAGAAACTTTTCAAAAGAAGATACACTGATGGCTAACAAACATATTAAAAAATGCTCAACATCTCTAATCATCAGGGAAATGCAAATCAAAACCACAATGAGGTATCACTTATCTCCAATGAGAATGGCCTTTATCAACAATCCCAAAACAATAAATGCTGGCGTGGATGTGGAGAGATAGGCTCACTCATACACTGCTGGTGGGACTGCA
>NW_012137414.1:4445058-4447874 GCF_000956105.1 Propithecus coquereli
AAAAAAAAATTATACACTGGAATACAAAATTAAAAGAATAAATAACATATAATTGTAAGCTTTACTTATGTGTAACTTCACTCACTTCTTAGAAATCCAAATATAGCTAAATAATGAACTTGCAGAATTTATACATCACTATGGGTTTTTAGTACCGTTGGAAAGTGTAGACTGACTCTACAGGGTGCAAGTGGCTTGTAAGGAAGGATGGCAACAATATACAGTCCATTCTTGTTATTTGCAGTAGTTCTGCTCTATAAAGTCACTGTGAACTCTGAATTAGTGAATACTGAAGCACTCCTCCCAGGGGAAATACAGTGTTAGGTTCCTGAAAGCCTCTGACCACAACATTTTTGTCAACCAATCCAATACATAATCTTGTTTTATATGTGTTTCTGTTTAAAGACATTCAATATGTATCATTGCTCCATTAACATTGAATGCACAGCCAACAGTACTGCAACTCAAGCCTGAAGGAAGCTTATCTAACATGCTGATGTTCTCTTTAAGGTACATCATCACAGCTTTCTTGAGCTTAGGAACACTAGACAGCAGTTCATCATCATATTTCAGGGCCATTTTGAACAGCAAAATCACCAACGAAAAACACAAAAATGTAAAAAGTGTAGCATTGAATAAGCCACAAAAAGGACACTTGTTTATAGTATGAGACTGAAGCAAGAAGGTAGAGTGTTGTTTTGTTTGAGCTTAGCTTGGAATGTGTGTCCAGTGACTCAAATTTTTTATCACTCTACGCACATATTGCAAGCATTAATTTTGGAGCTACAAATAAATTTCAGCAAGTAGGAGAATTCACAAACATGAAATCTTTGAATCATGAGAAGCATCTGTATAAACTTCCATTAGTATACTGTTTTTATTTGCAAATGGTTAACAGCTTTCATCCCTTTTGGCTATGGTATTTGTATAGAAATCTAAATTATAGACTTATATATGTTATTGACTCTAATTACCCTTTTGAATGATCTGAGCGGAGACCAACTGCTGGAACAAATTGTATACTGAGATTATAATATCTAGGTTTTGTCAGGCACTATGGTTAAAAAAATATTATTCGTTAAAGTATATCACAATTTTAAACAAAAGATTAGAAAAAAAAAAACAGTTCTATCTACCAGGTAACTAGGCAAAGGAAAAAGTGCAAGATACTTACGAGAGCATTCCTGTTACTAGCTAAAGAACCGTATTATTAATTCAGTTCCATACAGTGCTACTTAAAACTCCACTGTCTTCTAGTTAAGCAAAGTGAATGTAAGAAAAATGCAAAGGAATGTAACAAATGCAGAGAATACAAAGTGGAATTTCTAAAAAGTGGAGCTTGCAAAGGGACTGCATGTGCAATTTACTTTGAGATAGGTATAAAACCCAAATTTTAATAACAACTGTCACTTTGTATATCAACACCTGTACATCAATGAAATGAAATGCCTTGATATCCATCTGCCTGGATGATGTTTACCATGAATTTCATAATTCCAAGTCAAACCCAATGTAGTCTATTCACAAATTTGTGAGCTGTCCTTGAAGGAAGATAGAACTGAAAACAGTGTGTTATATATGTGTGTGTGTGAGAGAGAATGTACACTTGTACATCTGAGTGTGTTTGTGTGCCTTGAGGTTAAGATGTTCACACAGCAAGATAAACATTTAAAAGGTTTTCTTTTAGATTACACAAAGAAATACACACATGCACACACATACACATTCATATATGTACATATAGACATACATAGATCTAATGCTTATATTCTATTGTATTAGTTTCCTATTGTTTGTATAACAAGTAACTATGTATTTAGTGACTTAAACTCTTATTTATTATCTTATAGTTCTATGAACCTGGGCTAAAAGCACGGTATCAGTGGGGCTGTGTTCATTCTGGAGACTGTAGGGGAGAATTTTTTCCTTACCTTTTCCAGCTTCTAGAGGTCCCCACATTCCTTGACTTATGGCCCCCTTTCTCCATCTTCAAAGTCAGTAGCATAGAATCTTCCAATATATTAATACATCACATCACTCTGACACACTGAAATTCATTATCACATCTCCTTCTTTTGACTCTTTGAAGGATCTTTGTGATTTTATTGGGCCCATCTAGATAACCTAAGGGAATCTCATCATCTCAATGTGCTTAATTTAATCACATCTGCAAAGTACCCTTTGCTATTGTGCAGTGAAATATTAACTCAGGCCTGGGTTGTTCAAACGTTTCACATTCCAAAGAAAGATATAGCTCTTAACTGGCTTCTGGGATTTAACCTCTACGTCCTTAAGGCCACATGTGACCTTCTAGGTCCTTAAATATGGCCTTTTGATTGAATCCAAATTTTATAGAACAAATCCTTTTATTACAAGGGGTGCAGCAGAGAAAGATGAAGATATTCTTACTCGCTTTGTTGCTTAAAAAAGAACAATCTTGAAATAAGAAAGCTGTAGGTTCCTCACCCCTTTCTGATAAAAGTGTCTGTGTTTACCTCAGGCATGCGGCCACACTATATGGATAGTTTATGCTAAAGGTGTGATTTATGGCGTAGTCCTTGAGTCATGCTCTATCAGTTTGAATTCTGGAGTGGCTGAAGACTTAGGGACTAAAAATCAGCCATGTGAGCACTCTATTGTTCTGTGACAAACCCCAATAAAACTCTGGACATTGAGAATCAGGTAAGTTCTTATTGGTAATACCTTATATGTGTTATCACACATCATTGCTGGAAGAATTAAGTACTATTCATATGATTTCATTAGGAGAGGAAACCGGAAGCTGACAGCTCGTCTCTCCTGGACTCCGTGGTATG
>NW_012137414.1:4447924-4450325 GCF_000956105.1 Propithecus coquereli
TTTTTTTAAATAATAAGAACGTACAAGGTGTAACAGTTTGTATAAAATCTAACAGGAGGTGGGTCACTCACTGGCCTTTCGTGAAAAGGCATATTTACTTCAGGACTTGACCAATTTGTCCAAAAGAATATTACTTTTTTATTATACATGTATGTTGTGACTATATTATTATAGTAAAAATCCCAGTAATATAGAAATCCCATATATAGGAAGCCTTTAACTTCTATCCCTCACTTCTACTTCCACCAACAATGATATATGGAAATATTTAGAGTAATGTTTTATTTTATTCATTCATTAGCTATAATGTCTTTATCCATGATAGGAATTCAAAAATCAAATGCACTTTAAATTTATAGGAGAATGTAATGAAAATTAATATGTATATGTTTAGGGAAACAAAGCTAAAACGAAGGCATTGCTTTCCTACTGAAAAGATGTATGAGGTAAAATAACAACAAAAAGCTTTTACATAATTCAGTCTTCTTTCAAATAGCTTATATTATAAAATATCATAGATGTTTCCTTAAAACATCAATATTATTAAGAAGATATTTTCAATAGAAAAATATTTTACTCTGTATAAACTGTACTTAAAAATGCATGGAGCCTATTGTAGTTGCCTAATGGTTTTATAATGTTTTTGTTAAAGTGACTTCATAAGTACACAGTCTTAATTGCTTATTATAAAAGACTAACTATTTTATGTCAATGAACCAAATTAAAAAAATGTAACCTGCGATAATGGCAATAGTCCAGTGGGTTGTAGATAATCTGTATCAATTTAACTCTCTTATCAAGAGATTCTGCCTAGAAAATTAGCAACCATTATTACGTTCTGAAAGAACACATAAGGTCTATAATAACATGTGAACCAATGATTAAATACATATTTTTCTTCTTCCAAGAGAATTTCACTTCTTTAAAATTTGGATTACAATACAGAAAATATCACCTAAACTATGAATTTTAATTAAGTCATTTCCTGATTTTGTCTTAGCAGATACAGTGAATTAAGAAATTATCCATATTAGATTTGCATCCTAAGTGTACTCTAATTCTCCAAAAATGGAGTATTATTTCATTTCCTGCCTCCAAGTTGGCAAGCCACAGAAAGTCAAATCAAAAATACAGACAAGTCTAGGTTTATGATTTTCATTTAGTTGATATTTTAATTCAAAGATCTCAAGATGTTCTAAAAATATTCTAAAATGTTTATAGCTGTAATATTGACAGTATCTGGTATAGGGTTTGGAAAGATTAAAGACAAGGAGAGGGACTTTTATATTGATTCATGCACTGGAGAAAATAAATGTGAAAGGATTTTGAAAAGTGTAAAGCAGTTTGGTTGCTCTAAGTTACCAGATCAAAATAAAATTTAAAATTTTATAAATGTGCATATATTATACACATATATATTGCGATATCGCATATACATACATACACTTATTCATGTATGTGTGCATATGCATGTTTTTACACCTATATTCATATTATAAAAATGTACCTTCACATATATATATATTACACATACACACACACATACACACCTTTCTCTTCCTACCATAGATATTCCTGGGAGGGTTGTAGTCAAGGTAATAAGGTAGGGTCATGGAAAATGAGATTTTCATAAACTTGAGAAGGCTTTGGAAATAATCTCTTACTTATATAAAAATTATCATAGTGAAAAAGCAAACACAATGATTGTATGACTATTAAACCAAATATTTACTAAAATGGAACATGAACATTAGAATCAGATTTTTTATATTTTCTGTGTTCACAATGCCGTGGTACGCTATGGACTGAATGGCACAGGAAATTTCTTGAAAGCATATTTTGGAAAGAGGTAGAAGGTTCTGCAATTTATAAATGCCATTAGTTACTGGCTATCCACTCCTATGCACAGGGCTCTGTTTTAGACATAGACATAAAAATGACATACACACAAATAAATACAAAAAAGAACACCCAAAAATGTCATTTGCCAAGTGCCAAATGGTAAGGGAAGTTGAAGGCTATGGATTTTATCACTATCATGGCCATGGCTGGCATAATTAAAACAGAAAGATGATAATAAGAATGAGATACAAAACAGGTGGCCAAAAAAAAGGATTAACAGCAAAAGTGAAGAAAAACAGTAAAGAGAAAGACCACTTAAGATGATAAATGATGAGAAAATTAGATGATGAGAAAAATGTTTTTTTTTTTTTCAGCAAAAGGATTTATTCTTCACAGAACCTGTATGACAGTTGTTTAAGAAACACAGAATTGTGTCATTTCAACTTCATGACATTCCTGGTCCTGGGGTGCAATGCGCACTACCCGAAGGATGGACATATTTGAAACACGGACTTGGGGGGAGGGGAACCAAGGGCAACACACGTAACCTAAACATCTG
>NW_012137414.1:4454210-4479515 GCF_000956105.1 Propithecus coquereli
GTACAAATGGATCCCGTTCTGCTGCTCTTGTGGTGCCCCACTTTGGATAATGGGCTTAAGTTTAATCCAGGAAAGTATAAGAGGTGCTAGATCATCCTCCATTGAATTGCTTTTACACATTTGTGAAAAATCAGTTTGGCACATTTATTTAGGTATATTTCTTGGTTCTCTATTTTATTAATATTCCATTGCTCTGTGTGCATGTCCCACCACCAATACCACATTGTCTTGATTACTGTAGCTATATAGTAGGTCTTCATATTGACTAGAGTGATTTCCCCCACTTTATTTTTTCTCAAGCATTAAATCTATGGATCAATTTGGGAAGAATTGATATCTTTACATTGCTAAGTTTTACAATCCATAAATGTTGTATGTCTCTGAAATTATGTAGTTCTTGATTTCATCAGCATTTTGTAATTTTCAGGATACTCATCCTATATATATTTTGTTATATTTATGTATTAGCATTTCATTTTTTGGAATAATTATAAATGCAATGGTGTTTCAGTTCTAAATTTTTAAAAGAAATGTTAAGATTCCCTAAAATTTCAAACTTCTTTTAGCAATAATAGAAAAAAATAACCAATATATTCATTTTGAAATGTTTTTTTCTTCCTCTGACAAGTAATGTTTAGTCTCACCACAATTGGAAACAAACAACACAAAACAATAACAACAGAATGAACAAACCTTGGTACTGGTTTGAAGTGATTAAGGGTTCTAAGGGTTCTTAAGGTGATTATATTGCACATTTGCCGGAATCAGTGCTCTAAAAGAAGACGGTCACAGGCAGTCTTTGAAATTTAATCATCAAGTGTATATTATCACATATAAAACCCTTTCATTCTGCAAATATTATAATATTTTTCTATAATATCAACTAATAATTTTGATTTCTTATGTTGTAGAAAATAACAGCATTTTAAGGTAATAGCTTTCAAAGATGGTAATATTTCCACCAAATACAGTATAGTAACCAAATAACTCCCTTTATTCAGATTCCCACACGGTATAACAACTTATAATACATCTGCAATTTAATAAAATCCGTGTTATCTAAGTATACTAAAAAATGGATAATTGTACCAGAAACTGAGGTTTTACTCCTTTCTGAGAATTATAATTTGTATCAATCTCATTTTCATTAGTCTGTTAGTTAAAAAGCATATAGGTGGCATTTGCAACATTAATTGTAATATTGTCTAGGCAGATATAGTGCTTAATAGAACTCGCTGTCTCAATAGGCAAGGAGTCTGTCTAGTTTCAGCCAAATTTATTTGATTTAGAGTAAGGTAAATTTGATTAAGTATAGAAAAATTTATATCCGTAGTTAACTCCCCAGTTGTATATTTTTTCACAGTCCAGTCCATTACTAATAGTATAAAGATCACATGGGATTAATAAAGTTGCAACAGAAGGGAAATTTTTCCCTTATCTGATTTCAGTGGAGGAACACACAGATTTTATATAAAGAAATCATGATCTTATTTCCCAATAATTTCTTTGTTTCATGTTTCTTGGGCTTACTGTGCTGATTAAGCGCTGATAAGATGCCAATACAGCACCTTATCGTCCTACTTAATCAGCACACTAATAGTGAAGCTGTTAGTTTGAACCATAAGAAATTACTATTTGGGCGTTAAAATGGTCAAATATCAGCAATTTCATATGATTCAATGTATATATCCATCATATATATATATGGAGAGATGAATGAATGGATTGGTGTATATATGATAGGGTGAATTAAGGAAAATTGTGTCTTGAGAAGTAAAGTTCTCTGGATACAATTGTTCTGTTGAAACAATTAATGTATTTTGGTCTTTATGTATGTGTTTGATTAAACAATTTAAAGTGTAAATGTATTAAATTATTAAAATAGTTTTAAAAGTTAAAAAATACATGTATTTGTACATTTACTTCTCCAGTCTTTTAGAGAATTGGCCTTATTCTATTCCAAAATCCAATGATTCTCTCCTTAACAAACTCATGTTATGAACACAACACTGCTAATACATTATCCTGGTTTTGCTTGCAATGTTACTATGGTCTGAATGTTTGTGTTCCCCTAAAATTCATATATTGAAAGCTGACACCCAAGGTGATGGTATTAGGAGGTGGGGCCTTTAGGAGGTGATTAGATCATGAGGTTGAAGCCTATGATTGAGATTAGTGCCCATACAAAAGAGAGCCCAGAGAGCTAGCTTGCCTCTTCCAAAATGTAAGGACATAGGCAAGAAAATACCATTTAAAAACAAGGAAATGGGCCCTCACCGGACACCAAATCTTCCAGCATCTTGATCTTGGACTTCCCAGCCTCCAGAACTGTGAGCAATAAATTTATCTTGTTATAAGCTACCCAGTTTATGATGTTTTATCACAGTAGCCCGAATGGATGGAGACAGATATGTCATTCAATGATAGCTATTTCGCAGAGAAGATTATAAAAAAAATTTAGTACATTCATAATCAGAGAAAGGCAGAGAGGTGATAATGAACAGAGAGTCATAAGTATAATGTACTTGGGAATCTGGGGTAAAATCACGTAAATTGAGTTGAGTACACCCCTCCCCACAGTGGCTGTGTATGAAAATCCACTGGAGAGACAGAAAAAAATTTAGGGTCATCCTCACCCTGAGCTGAACTGTTAGATTCATCTGTCATTGTTTTTAAGAACTTATGTTCTAACTGATATTATAGTTACCCATTATGAGGAATCATCATCATCACCTTTACTACCATCATCATACACAGAACAGATGTAAATCATGGGAAAGACAAATATGATAAGAAAATGGGACCTGGACTCAGATTAGAAAACTTTGAAACTTTTTCATCTATAAAAATCTGACAAGTTGACTTAAATGGGTAGGTATGTTCATAAGGGTCTTTAATTCTTTCAATTTCACAGCTAATTACATTGTGATACCCCAGTTAAGATGAGGATATAAAGTATTGCTGTGGTCAAATATAGGCCCTCATAAACAATAATATCGATTGAAAAAGGTGAAATATGTATATTTCTATAGCACATCACATATATGCAAACACCGTGAGTTATACTTTTTGGTGAACGAGTGAGAGGTCAGTTCAATGCCTGTGTGGAATTAAGAAATATTCAAATCATGTACATGGCAGCATCATGAGATTGCAACAATTCAGTTACATCTTCAGTTCCACTTCTAATTCTAGTTCTCTTGCTGTTTTCACCACATTTGTAGTTACTTCCTCCACTGAAGTTTTGAACACTTTATTAAAGTCATCCATGAGGATTTGAAACAACTTCTTCTAAACTTCTGGTAATGTTGTTATCTTTGAGCTCCTCTCATGAATCACAAATGTTCTTAATGGCATCTAGGATGGTAAATCATTTCCAGAAGGTTTTCAGTTTACTTTGCCCAGATCCATCAGAGGAATCACTATCCATGGAAGCTATAGCCTTACAAAATGTATTTCTTATAAGACTTGAAAGTGAAATTATTCCTTGATGCATGGGCTGAAGAATGGACGTTGTGTTAGTAGGCATGAAAACAACATTAATCTCCTTGTGCATGTCCATTAGAGCTCTTGGTGACCAGATCCATTGTCGATGAGCAGTAATATTTTGGAAGTAATCTTTTTTCTTAGCAATAAGTCTCAATAGTGGGCTTTAATAGTCAGTAAACCATGTGGTAAACAGATATGCTGTCATCCAGGTTTTGGTGTTACACTTACAGAGCACAGGCAGAGTAAATTCAGCATAATTCTTAAGGGCCCCAGGATTTTTGGAATGGTAAATGAGTATTGGCTTTAATTTAAAAGTCATCACCCGCATTAGCCCCTAACAAGAGAGTCAGCTTGTCCTTTGAAAGTTCAAAGCCAGGCACTGACTTGTCCTCTCTAACTATGAAAGTCCTACATGGCATCTTCTTCCAATAGAAGGCTGTTTTGTCTACATTTAAAATATGTTGTTTAGTGTAGCCTCCTTCATAAATGGTCTTAGCTAGATCTTCTGGATAACTTGGTGTAGCTCCTCCATCAGCACTTGCTGCTTCACCTTGTACTTTTATATTATGGAGATGGCTTCTTTTCTTAAACCTCATGAACCAATCTGCTAGCTTCCAATTTTTCTTCTGCAGCTTCCTCACCTCTACAGCCTTCATAGAATTGAAGAGAGTTAGGGACTTGCTTTGGATTAGACTTTGGCTTAAGGAAATGTTATGGCTGCTATGATCTTCTATCCAGACCACTAAAACTTTCCCCATATCAGCAAGAAGGCTGTTTCACTTTCTTATCACCCATGTGTTCATTGGAGTAGTACTTTTAATTTCCTTTAGGAACTTTTCTTTTGTGATCACAACTTGACTCTTTGGTACTAGAAACCTAGCCTTTGGCCTATCTCAGCTTTTGCCATTCCTTCCTCATTAAGCTTAAACATTTGTATTAATAGTTTTTGATTTAAAGTAGAGAGACCTGTGACTTTTCTTTTTACTTGAACACATAGAGGTCATTGTAGGGTTATTAATGGGCCTAATTTCAATGTTGTTGAGTCCCAGGGAATAGGGAGGCCAAGGAAAGGGAGAAAAATGGGGAAATGGCCTGTTGGTGTTTGCTGTCTTATATGCGCATGGTTCATGGTGCCCCGAAACAATTACAATAGCAACATCATGAATCACAATAGCAGATATAATAATGATGAAAAAGTTTTAAATATTGTGAGAATTACCAAAATATGACAGAGACACGAAGTGAGCACATGGTATTGGAAAAATGGTACAAATAGACTTGTTTGAGGCATAAAGTTTCAATTTGTAAAAAAACACAGTATCTGTGGAAAGCAATAAAGTGAACACAATAAAATGAGGTATGCCTGTATCACAACAGCCACACATTCTCTGAGCATGACTTTCCTCCTCTAACCATTACCAGCTTTTTGAGGGCAGAAATCATTTCTGATAATCTTTCTATGCACCAAAATGTTTGTACCCCCATAATATCCTGAAATAAATAAATAAATAAAACATCCACATAGTGTGGGCCCAACAAAAAACTTATTAAACGAATGATACCTGAAATGGATAAATGTAATGAAATGTTAAGAAATGACAACTAAGTCAAGAAAGAAGATACCTCTGTGCTTTATTCAAGAAATATTAGAGATAAAAATAGTTTAAATGTGTAAATTTGTATAAACTAAATCAACACTATGTTACAACATGCTATGACACTGTCTATCGTGATGTAAATATGATATTAATAGTTGAATTTGTAAGACATTTTTCAATGGCAAAATAAAGCTTGGTGGATAAATTATAATCTCTAAGAAAATTCAGACTTTAGTATGTTTTTTTTTTCTTTATCCCCATTAGTGTTCTCAGACATCCTATCTTCATCAACATTATCCTTACCACAGTGCTACTTACAGATTTTCTCAATTTATCACCAACTCTCATGCTAAACTCAGCACAAAGCCACTTACCTAAAGCATATATTTGTGAATTTGGCTTCTTCTTCCTAAAACTAAGGTCTATTTACATATGATGTTGGTATCCATCATAAACTTGTTATAACTGGCAGCCAACAGCTTAGGAAACTAAATTTCCTAATTAACTGATTTTGTTATGTCCAATACTGATTATGAAAACTTGTTCTGTTGGACTTGTGCTTGCTGTACTCAGTCTTATTTAGTACATGTGAGCATTACAAATTTAAAGTTACCCATTAGCTGTTTCCTGGCTGTGGTTAAGTAGGTAAAGAAACTCATTTCTTCACTGATGGGTTGGAAGTAATTATAGATATATATAATCCTGTGGCTTTCTTCAAGTTCTAAGGGTACTATAGCTATGCCTATGAGGTTACAGGATGAAAGTGACTAAATTCTCCTCTCGTTTTTTTTTTTTTTTTTTTTTAATCCAGAATGCCTACATCTCCAATTCTTTTTTACTTCCTGTTAGGCTTTCATGTAAGATTTTTTTCTAAAGAAGGTGTTCTGTGTATTTTAAAAAAATGAAACCTAATCTAGTCTATTTTAAGTTGGCAAACATATGGAATGTTTACTACCATTTCCATTGCATGCATGCTGAGAAAACATGGCATTAAATAAGGTCACCTTTTCCCACCAGTTCTGGACAGACACAGTCTCAAAGTTTGTTATATTAATCATGGAAACTACTTCCATTTTTTAGAAGAGAAGACAAGGCCCAGAATGGTAATGGCTGTGACTAAATCACAATGTGGCATGGCTTTCTATCTTCATTAATAGAGTTGGAAGTAGGCACGGATATTATCTAATACAGTAGTTTTCTTCAAGTTCTAAGGGCACTGAGGCTATGCCTAGGGGTTAGGGAAACTTTCAGAAGTTTCCTGAAACAGAACCAATGATCGTTTGATAATCACCCTCATTCTCTAATATCTTTCATTGTCAAAAAAATGATTATAAAATTAAATGATAAAAAACTGTTGATAAAATATCGTGTTGTCTTGGGTTGGTTTTCTCTAAAAGGAGACTCTAAGAAAAGTATTTGAGTGCAAGTAACTTATTTCAGAGGTGATCCCAGGAAGCACAGTAAAGACATGGGTGAGACAGAGAAGACAATGAAATTAATATGGTATAAGTTGATGAGCATGGTATTGTGTGATCAACTGAGGCTCAATACTACTAGAAACCACTAGAAGACTGATTTGTCTCATGGGATATTTCCCATCACCTCCCATCTGTACTGTGTTAAGAGCTATTCCCATTATAATTAATTGATTTATTATTAACTATCACAACATTCTCATTCTATTAGAATGAACCTTAAAGCATACATATTTTTGCAAACTTCAGGGAAGATTCCATTTTATATTTGAAATAAATTCCTGATTTTAAAAACATGGGAACCTCCTTCAATCAAAAACAATATTAGCAGATCCATCTGCTTGGAAAACACTTCTACCTAGATCCACTACTCATATGTCCCATCATACTGGAGGAATCAGTGATGAAGGCTGTTGTTCTACTAATAAAATCAATTTTCACACTTTTTCCACAAAGTCCAGAGCAGTATTTATTTTCCATCTTAGCTACGTTAAAGATTGTAAAGGTCTTCACTTGATTTATTTGATAGCAGAAATGAATATCAACATGGCATTATTACCTCAAAAATGCAAAAGGAAAACAATCAATCACATGTTCCTTTAATATACAATTACAGGTTGTGAGTTCATCCCCACTACTCAGTATAGTTCTGTCTTCTTCCTTCCCTTCCCTTTCACTCAGTGCCTTGTTATACCCAAGGTCAACACGCTTATTTATAAAATACATAACAAATGTCATCATGTTTACAATGTTTGTAAACATAGTCACAATGTTTAATTTTCTTGAATTATATAATGAAATTTATTATCTTCTTTGGCTAATATAATCCCACAAATGATTATTTCACTCCCTAGTAAATTCATACTATAATTTGCACAATTGAATTTTTTTAGCCTTGATGTGTTTTTTAAACACAGTGCATTAAATTTTGTTATGTATGAAAAGGAGTGTGTATAATGTCAACAAAAATGAATAGAATTGCTATGAAAAGCATCAACATAAATAAATAAATATACATAACCCTTAGGATGTAGCTTTATGCCACAGAGTACTGTGATTTTAAAAAATGGATACATTTTAAAACCAACTTGCTATATACTTATACATCTTTGAGATTTTCAGTCCACAAAGAAGATTTAGGATATTATGAAATAATTAATTGGTTCACTTCTATATTAATTTCCTAATATCACAAAGCTGTTCATTAGAGGAAGTGGATGTTAACACCCTATATCATTTGTTATATCCACTGAATTTTTACTCCCTTTGCAGCTTCAGGGCACCTGTGAGCTGGCAGACTTTCCAGAGTGGACCTGAAGTTTAGGCTGTAAACCACTCACATATTTGCTTTGCTTTCCTATTGCTGGTACTGTACTACTCACTATTCACCAACCCCAAATCTTTCAGAATATAGTTCTCATTTTGAGATGAAAACTCTATGTAGAAATGAAAGTGGACATTTAATTTCAGATATACTTTACAATAGCCATGCTGCAGAGCACAATTGGGTGAGATTAGTGAACTCCATCATCTTCTATTAGTGATGAAAAAAGAAAAAAAAAGGAGCCACACCGCATTTTCACTTTCTGTTACTTTACCAATATTCCTGAATTTGTGTACCTCATAAAATTAACTATCAATTTATTCTTTTATGATTTTACTTGATCACACTGTTATTTTATTTGTATTATTTTATCAGTGAATTATTTGAATATATTAAGGCCTCAGGGGGAGGCAACGTGTAAATCACAAAGAAAAGAAAACTTCAAAGTACTTTTTAGAGTAACTATCATATTATCATAACTAAATATCCCAACTTCTGATAGTATGAAATAGACCAAAATGGTAACGCGGCTCAGCTCATTTCCATAAATTGCATAAAGAGGAATCTTGAAAATAGTACTGTTTGTGTACTCTAGTTAGTTAGGAGGGTAGAAGGATGCAATAGAAATAATGCTACAATAGGACTCAAAAAATGTCTTACTACCTCTGGCTGTGTAACCCATTACGACCTTAAGTAAAATTTGAATCACTCTTTCCAGTGGTGCTGTGCAAGGGGTAAAGAATGAATGGAGAAATCATGGTCCTCAGGCACTTATAACCTATAAATAAATAAATAACTTGAAAAGTATAGTGCAACAAAATAAACTGTTGTCATAAGTATGAGGAGGTTGCTATAGGAGTGTACACAGGGTACATGATTCAGTGAAAGGTGAAGAAGAGGCACTAGCTACACTATTTTGGAGGATTATAAGACACGAAACAAGAGAATATGTGAGAATAAGAATTGTTTAAGGGTGTGGGGTAGAGTCAACATTTCCAAAGGCACATCACAGGGAAGTGTGTTCCATTTAGAGAACTGTTTGCATGGCTAGGATGTGGCACTCATATTATAGATGAAAGATTAGACCCGAGAACAACAGGTCAGGGAAAATGTTGTAAAATAACTTTTCTTCCATACAAGTTGTTTGAATTATAAACTATCAACAATGGGGATCCACTTGTGGATTTTAAGCAGGGGAGTAACATATTAATTTTTATCTTTAAGAGAGATGAGCCTAGCAGCCATGTGAAGGGTAAACTGGAGAGAAGCATGACCACAGGTAAGTTAGGAAGCTATCACTGTATGAAAAGTGAGATGTAGTGATCAGGACTGAGGTGGTGACTGGCAAGAGGTAGAGAGAGGAAATGACACAGCTAAAAGAAATTTAGGATACGAATAGGCAGAAAATATTTACATGGTTCTATATAAAGAAGAAATAATACTTCCTACCTTGCTTACCTCATACGGTTGTCATGTGAATAAAATAAACATGAAAGTATTTTGTTAATTTTAAATCTCTGTCCATTTAAGGAATTAATATTATCAAATGCCTATGAATTAAAGGTCCCCTTGATTTAATGGCATTCCTATTTGTTTACACACACTCAAACAGCTATAAAAATGTGCTTCACTTATTCCTTAAAAGAAAAATAAAATGCTAGGTCACTCATTTGGGTTAAAATTTCTAGATGGAGGCACTAGTGAACATCTGCTGTGCATGAAGCTAGGGAAGTGTGGCAAGGGGACTCACTCTGGCTAAGAACTAGAAGCTGGAGCCTGGGAGCACATTGGTTCTCAGACATCTGTGGGAAACTTCTTTCATGAACAGGAGGGAGAAAGAAATATTTAGAACTAAAATAAAGGTGAGAAATAATAAATCCTAGAATAGATTGCTGAACAGAATTGAAATCAAATACTCTTATAATAGGACTGGCCTCTAAATGTAAGAAAAAATCAGCTACAATCTGGTCTCTGGATATGAAGTTATCTAACCAGTATTCGGGTTGTACACTAATAAGAGTTCATTATCAAAAGTTGTTTATTCAATAAAATGAATAAAATCAAAGCCAAAAATGTCACTTCCCTAATTACCATTTTGATTAACAAAGGGGCACCCCTAAGACCTATGGCAGAAGCACTAAAGGCAGGTAGTGACCCAAATCTGTATCATTAAATTTGTTTCCTTCCAAGCAGGTAGAAAAGTAGATCATGGAAAGACTGTGAGGTTTAGAATTGGATAAATCTGCTGCTGATTCCAGCCATCCCACAAGTAGCTTAAACTCACTGAGTCTCAGTGTCTATGTGTATAAAATAGAAATAATAAAACATATTTTGGGGGTTGTTCTAAGTACTAGCTAAAACAATGCCCGAAAAGTACTTAGTACCTCGCATGTGAAAAAAAAAAAAAAAAAACACTAAATAGTAGGTATTATTATTGTATTAGTGATTATGCTTTATAACCTAAATTTTCTTTCATTTGAGGAAAGAAAATGTTATAAAATTGATGTTCTTCTTAATCTACTGTAGAAAAACAGAAATTTCTTGAATTAGAACCAAATTTGGAAGGGGAACATAGAAGTAACAAGAATAAATGTGAGAAGAAATTGAATATAATAATAAAGCTATGGAAGAGGAAAAATAAAATCTTATGCTAAAGAGAAAATATAAATTTAAATATTGGATGGCCATGCTACATAACAGTTGGTTAGTTGGGGATATTTTTGTTCACAGACTCAATCATGCATCACTGTGTACTTGCTATTGTAATTACTATTATTTAATATATGTTATGCATTTCTTGGCCTTCCCAGAGAGACAAGGAGTGTAAGTCACGATATTAGAAGGGGCTAAAGACTCTACATGGTTTAATTTTAAAAAGACCTGCTTCCTTATGGAGACTTATGTTATATTTCTTGTCTTAGTACTAAATAAAAGACACTTTAAGGAAGTGACATTTTCTCCATAGGTCTAAGTTTCTTCATCTGT
This sequence comes from Propithecus coquereli, assembly GCF_000956105.1. Classification (NCBI taxonomy): domain Eukaryota; kingdom Metazoa; phylum Chordata; class Mammalia; order Primates; family Indriidae; genus Propithecus; species Propithecus coquereli. The sequence continues at coordinate 4,465,082 of NW_012137414.1, forward strand.
CAAGCTAAGAGGTGGGACTAAATATTCTTTAAGGGCCTCTGGTTTTGGAGTTCTTGGCTTCTATAAAACGTATCTATTTAGATGTTTTCAACACATATAATAAATATAGGGGCCATATCCAGAAAATAAGTAAAGAACTCCTACATATAAAAAATAAGGTGGCAACTCAATAGAAAATGAGCATGAAACTAGAACAGGCTCCTTACTAAAGATAACATCCACATGATTATATAAACTTATGAAAAGGTTCTCAAACTCATTCATTAGGAAAAATGGAAATAAAAACCAAAGTGAGATACTATAGCACAACAGCCAGAATGGCTAAAATTAAAGACTAATAATACTAAGCATTGACAACAATATCTAAATTTTTTATAAAATAATGATAGTTAAGTTTATCTACCTTGAAAAACTGGCATTTTCAACTAAAGGTGAGTATTTGGCTATGCTATGACCCAATAATTCCACCTCTTGGAATATGCATAAAAAAGTGCATGTACATGTGCAAAAAAAATACAACAATGTTAAAATTAGCATTATTTTTAAGGGTTATCATGTGAAATCAATTCAAATGCCCATCTGGAGTAAATGGGATAAGTAAATTTTGGTATATTCACATGATAGCATATTACACAGCACTGAAAATTATTGAATCACAATTGCAAGCAACAAAATAGATGAATTTGACAAACATGATGTTGAGAAAAAGAAGCAAGAAACAAAAGAATATATACTATGTGGCCTCAATGACATACATTTCAAAAACTATCTATTGTAACCTATGGTGAGTTAGAAGTCATATATGGTGCTTATTTTTGGGAGAATATTGTCTGATAAGGGGTAAAATGGGGTTTTTGAGTTCTGGTAATAATCTTTCCTTGCCATGAGTAATTACAAGAGTGTGCCAACTCTGTGAAAATTTAAGTTTTACACCTACTGATTTGTGTACTTTTATACAGCTGTGTTATAGTTCAGTAAAAAGTTTTAAAAATCAAGCCAGACAGAATTGCTTTCTTTCATCTATAAAGGTAAACTACTCTACTAATGAATGTTGGGTATAAATTTTCCTTGCCTTTAGCCTATATATCTAAATTACATCAGAGAATCAGATATAAAAATAGAGCTATTCATAAATGCACACACACATATATATACACACACACATCCATACGTGCATACAAATGCATATATCTATATATGTAGGAAGGAGTAGAGGGAAGAGGAGAGAGAGAAAAAGACCACCTAGACAATTCAATTCTTTAGCAAACGCACTGCTAGAGAGAAAGAGGGGGGGAGGGAGAGAGAGGGGGAATTTCTGGACAATTCTTCAGAAAATATCCTTATCTTTTATTCCAAACTAAAATGTAAACCTGTGTCTTTTTTTTCATTTCCTAGGAGAAGTTGGGAGTGAAACTGAAGACCATTTAAATTAGATGATGTTAAATTTGGATAAAACCTTACTGATGATGATCTAACACAATTTTCTCATGTTTCAGGTCTATGTGGCAATAGGCCTATCCTATTATATATAAGATGTCATCCTTTTAGCTCTCCTGTGTAATTTCTGAGGTCTGATTCTGTGATGAATTTAACTTTAAACAGAGGTGAAATATTTTCCGATAGCTTCTAATTAAAGAGAGATAGGCATTGAGAAATTAATATGCCAGTTTCTCTAAAGACAGGACAGGGAATAGTTCCCAGGATAGCTGTACATAAACTACCAAGAAGAGGTAATTGTTTTGAAATCCTCCTGAGAGAAAGTTTCTATGGCCACACTCATGCTAGGTTTAAAAATATTTAGTGTTGTCCATGAATGGCTTTTGCAACAGTGTAAATCTCTTAATTCTAGGTTTGATTTCAGTGAAGATGATCAACAGCTGGTAGGCATGTTCCTCCTTATTTCAAGTGACCCTTCAAATATATCACTTCACCCTTTACTTTTAATTCCTAACAATTTTCACTGAACATGCTTTCTTTCCTTTCAGCTATCATTTTGCTCTTTGATGGGCTTGCCAGTCCTTCCACATCACTCAAACTAGGAACCCTGGAAGCCTCTAGCTCAGTCCTAAGCTGGCTTTTCTGTCTGGATTCACAGCTGCTGTTGCTTTCTGGTAAACTGTCACTGTAGATATTTTCCTCTTCTCTTCCACGTAAAGCACATTCATCTTTAAATTCCTTAGGGATTGTATCTTAGTCATCTTGGTCTAGCACAGAGCCTGGCAGTTAGAATTCATCAATAAATATTTGTTGGATGAATGAAAAGCAGCAGAAACAACCTGTCACTTCAGCTGGTGGGCTTTAATCCTGTGCGGATGACCTAGTGGAGAAATAGGCTCTGCCTCCTGCCACTGTGGCTGCCAAAGCCAGTCTGTGAATGGGTCAGCAGCCAAAGGGAGAGGGACCTGAAGTTCCTACTCACCAAATTAATGTGTCCATCATAGGTAGGCTTTTACTCAATCTTTTCCTTTTCACACTTGTCTTAGAACATAAAGGAATCCCACAACTCACCTAAAACCCATACAATTTCAGGTTAGCATTAGTATCACTTTCCATAATCCAGCACATCGTTGCTGTACTGAATAATTCTACTCATAATACATAAAAAAAGAAATCTGTGCTAGTGAAATTAGAATATGTTCAGAATTTATCAGTTTTTATCCTGAGAGTATTAGAATCAATGTAACAATGCCATAACCAGAGCACAAGGACACTGATGAGTTTATTTTCCCTTCTGTTCCTTTTGGCTCTTTGTATTTATAATCCTGTCTTCAGATTGCCAAATAATGTCAATATTTCTTTCGGAAAGTTGATAATCGCCATTTACCTTCAAGTGCATATGGACAGCGATTAATCTATACAGACCACCCAGTCTTCCAGTTCAGCCATCCCCTACCTTCTCTATAGATGTTTGTGCAAAAGAACATTTCCTCATCTTTACCTCCCACAGTACTTTTGTCTAGAACATCTTTTTACCCATTTTCTTATTTTTGGCAGTGCACCTTGGGCTGTAACCACAAAGACCAACAAAGTAAGAAGTTTTCTGAAGGCCAGTCATGCCAGGCATACTTTGTAAGTTTGTAATTGAAGTCAGGTTTCCCAAGGTAGTATCTATAATTTAGTATTTAAAATAGCCTTGCTTTATTCATAAATCACATTTTGTATTGCAATTACCATTTATATGTCAAAATGTATGGAGTTATAAAAAAAGGTTTTCTATTAAAACTTACTCTCCAAAATTATTAAAAAAGTAGGCACTGAAACCTTATAGCTAAATCTATTTTTGTTTAATCTTAAAGACAGTGTGAACAGGTCCTGAAGAGTACAAGGAGCAGATTGAATTTATGAAAAGTTACATCTTCACAGAGAAATTATAAATTTCTCAAGATCAGAAAATAAACCATAAAAAGACTTAATTCCTCTGAAGGTTTAAACACTATGGCCTGTGAATAATAAACACTAAGTAAATATTTGTGAATTTGATCTTACAAAATACCATTTGAAATATATTTGTGTTCAGCTCCTATTCATTATTCTTGATCAAGTATAAATTTTTGCTCACCTCAACAGTTTGGTTTTTTCCATTGACGCTAACATATATGAAGATATAAGAACAAATTCACACCAACATTCATGTTAACATTGAAAATATGCATAAGATCTTCACACTAACATAGCCGTTTCGCCCTTCTATGACATATTTTCGTGAAGGACATTTAAATTACATGAATATTTTAACTATTGATACTTTTGGCTATTTGATAACACCTTGAATATATACTTTGAATCTAAGGGAAAGGGGAGTCATATTTATTTCCTTTCGAAAAAAATTCAAATGTGAGGAGGTCTTATATGCTAAGCTAAAACTAAGACAAAGTAAAATAAATGGATAATCAAATATTTTTAAACTTCTAGGAATTTTTTTTAATAAGAGAAACAAAGTTAAACATGTAAAAACACAATGTGTTGCTCAGCACACTCTGAAAACCTGCTCAATTTTCAAATAAGCAGTACTGCTTGTTATATTTATTACTGGTCTTTAGGAGAAATAGATCAAAAAAAAAAAAAGAATTTCTCAGAAGGTCATGTACTTTCCTAATTCCCTGAGAAGCTCAGTGATTATGAGGAATGAGAATCAGAGCTCAATATTCTTACCCTTGGAATCAGAAAAAAGAAAGTCCTTTAAAAGATCAAGATCTTTGATAGCAATAACAAGAACTAAATTTGCCAGGGGTAGAGCCCTCTTCTTATCAATTTCGGGCAAGAAGCAATCTTTTTCTGAATAGCGAAAAGCAAGCCAACTAAAAGAAAAATCTGTGTGACTTCAATTACATGAAATCGACTGGGTGGTTGAAAAACAATACTTTTAAAGAATTTTTTTCTCTTTTGGTAAAACTTTTACTTGTACATTGGTTGTTATTTCATTCTGAGATAGTTTAAGAGCAAATGAAGTTGTTTTCAAACACAGAAAAGCTCCCCCATGACAACTTCCTCTCAGTTGCCTTTTTTTCCTTCCCTAGGCTTTATCCTCTTTTTCAGTGATGCAGTGAGTCTCCTTCATTGCTCTGTATTCCTAATCCAATAGGAAGAATTTCCTTCAGACCCTTAAGCCCTGTATCTGTTACCATAGAGACAGGCATCACAAGATAGCTGCTCAGTAACATCCTCATGGAAATACAATAAGAATCCTATGGATTATGTTGGAATTTCCAGTGCTACCAGTGAGCACAAATGATATCCTTCACTGGAAAAATGCAGGGATTTTATTTTCATATTGTGGAACTATGGAGATTTTAATATGTGATAGTAAATCCAGAATCCCACAGTTTTATGCTTAGAATCTGATTATGGTTTCTCTGATGACTTAAAAGAAAATCCCTTCTCCCATATCCCTATTTAGGAAAATATAAATATCTCATTGCTAACTTTTAATTCTAGCATGTCTTATCAATTATTTACTCACAGCTTCAACTGTTCTTTTATAGTGCAGTACATTTATTTATAGCTTGATCCCTTTTAGAACATATGTGATCAAGAACACCCTCATCTTTTTTTTTATAAAAGTATCTCTCTAAACTCTGCAATGCAAAAGCTGCTTTCCTAGTATATAGATCTATGAAAAGAGAAAAGAGGAGGTGCAAGAAGTGAATTCTTCTCACTTTAACTTGTTTTCAATTAACTTTCATATTTTTTGTAAGTCTAGTGAAATCACACACTAACAGAACAGCAACAATAAAAATAACCGAATCTTAGCAAATAGGTAAGTTCAGCAAGATCAATGAGCTCAGGAAAATCAGATATTATACTTAAGTCAGTGATTACAGAGACTTCAGTTTTTCTTATAGCAACGTTAAATAAACATTCCTCACAAAGTAAACTCTCTCAATAGATTAGCAGCCTAAACAGACCCAATTTTAACTGTTAGGATGTATATTTAAACCACTTTTCAAAGTCTCTATTACTCAGATATTATGGGTGGTCACAATTTCTGTTTATAGTATTCAACTGAGATTGAATTGTGGCCTCATTTTTCCTAGATACTTGAGTCGATGAGCAAAAAACAAAGTTTCCTTATAGTATTAGAGATGAGGTCAGCAAACTTTTACTATCAAGGACCAGATAGCAAATATTTCATTTCTGTGGCCCATATGGTCTCTGTCCAACTACTTAACTGCTGTTTAACATGAAAGCAGCCATGGACAATATGTGAACAAATGGATGTGGCTACCTTCCAATAAAACTTCATAGACAATTAAATCAGAATTTCATATAGTTTTCACGTGTCACAAATATTCTTCTTTTAAAAACAATTTAAAAATGTAAAACCCAATTTTTGATGGCTGCTCAAATAGAAATAGGCATGGCGTGTGGGCCGTGATTTATTGACTCTTGGCCTGAATGGTTCTCGTGTAGTACTAGTAACACAAAATATCTAAAAAGGGGAAATTTTTTAAATGAAATCATTACATTCACAGATTCTTAGCATTTGAAATTAGCTCTGACATCTCCTTCTTCAATTTCCCTTTAGTACAACTCCACTCTCAGCATGGAACACTTTAGGAACAAGGAGTGCAGTGTCTTACAAAGTAGTTAATTCTCTGCTTACATCATTAATTGGCTGAATATTTTTCCTTTGCTACCAGAGAGGTACGAATGAGTCTAGTATATATTTTATGTGTGTGTGTGTGTGTGTGTATATGTGTATCATTCTAAAATTTGTTCTATTTCTATGTTTCACTTTTCAGGATACATGTACAACAACATTACTGTGTTTCATTATGTTTTGATGCCATATGAGACAATGAGTGATACTGAGACTATTGCCAACAAAATCATTGTCTCATTCAATGAATTATTATTAATCTTCAACTCTTTCACATCTTGTACTCATTGGTTTGATTTTTTGAACCATAGTTCAGAATGTTATACTTATTCCTATTAAAATTCATCTTTTTGGCCTCACCACAGTTTTTAGGTGGTCATAATCCTTCGGTACCTTAATAATTCAATATATTTTTTCTCTTTTTCAGCTAGAGAGGCTATTTGGATCTTCCTTTAGGTTTTGGATATTAATACTTCACAGGCCAAGCTGGGCCAAACACAGAATCATAAGGCACATTATGGGAAAATAAGTTCAAGTCAGGTGGAGTCAGTATTATAGAACTATATGATAATCCTGTTAGATACTCTCTTACTAATTTACAATGATTCATCAATCGATACACCAAAAGCAGGGTAATTTAGCAAGCTGATTATTCCACCAGACTCATATCAAACAGCAAACATTTCTCCATCTTGACCATATGGGTCTCATAAAAATCTTCATCAAAGTCTATTCTACAATTAAGATATCTAGCCCTAACATATACTTCTTCAAAGAACGTTCAAGAATCATGGCATATATTACCTTTCTGCACTATCAAAACCATCCCATCTTTCTCAAGAATTCTCAGTTATTCCCAGTGAGGAAAAAATACCTCTTAGTTTTCAAGGAAAACATATTTCCATGGATATAAAGATGTACTTACTCTCCACACCCTAATTATGGACTTTCATTCCTATTTTTCACTTTCGTTTATTCACTCTAGGACCAACTAAAATATTGTTGTTGCTCTCTCTTTGTAAAGAGTTTCGAAAATTTTTTTCAAGGGGGTGTGTGTTTGCATGTGTGTGCACAGGCATAAGTGGTTTTTTAATTTGCTTTTTCATTCTTAAAAGATGGATGACATGAGATTGGGAGAATAACAGGATGGAGCAAGCTTCTCAGGAAAAACATTTCAAAGCATGTTTCTTAACCAATAGTGTTTTTCCCTGCTTATCTTTCTGGGTGAAGAGCAATACACCTGAAAGGCAGCCACTCAATCACATGTGGGAAATTTCACTTGACAGTTTTATCACTAAAAGAGAATTAAGGGACAATTTTGACCTTAGAAACTGTGATACTTAATAAGAGTTTTTCCTAAAACAGATAGTTGTTTTTATAGTATAAATTCCTTAGGAAAAAACAATCTAAGTTTATAGAGATTTGGGGAAAAATCTATAGAGATTTCTAAAAGTCACCAATTCTAGAATTTAAAATATATTAAAATACGTCTATTTCATTTTGTTCCACTTCTTTCGCACTCTATTTTTATGCATTTCTTCTTCATCTTTTTTATCCCTCGAATCACTTCAGAAAACACAGAATTGAGTAACTGGGCTTTGAAGACTTCACATGGTCTCATCCCTTTGCATGCTGATCATGTTTCACAGCCAGAAAGATCAGCAAGCGTTTCCAACTCTTACAATGCATTTATCAATAAGGGTATGCCTGCTCTTCAGGTGTGTGGCCCAAAGCCTTTAAGATTTCATTAATAATCGACAGCTGGTGCCACCTAGTGTCTGTCCTCTCCATTCATCAGTGAAATCAAATACAGAACACTTCTTAGTCACAGATGAAGTAAGCCTAAACTACAAACTAACAAACAAAACAGCATGGTTTGGGGAGTCCAGTGGCTGATTTAAATTACACTGTCTTCATTGAAAGAAAAACTGTCTTTTAAAAGTAACTATGGTAACAGGAGTTGTGAGGCTAGCAGGAAGCGAACATTTTTCTCACAGAAGACAATTCACAAAAGGAGAATCCTACTAAAGATGCAATATAAAAGAGTTTTTGCAGACTTCAATTGTCACTTAAAGTGTTTATAAAAAGTTGAGAAATAAAATTGGCAAAAGAGGGCTGTATTTTAAACAATAGTATAAATACAGCAGATTTTTGTCAACCAACCAAAAAAGAACTCTATATCATTTGGATGCAAAATTCTCTGTCAGTCTTTGAGCTCCTCAAAGATTAACGAAGTACTGTAACAGACTATGCAAAAGCATATACAGTACTTTAAAGCTATTAAAGGGAAATAATAAGATTTCCTGAACCACATTATTAAAAATAGTTTTGCTTCTAAAACTACACATCTAGAAAACTATTTTCTTTCTTGCTCTATGTATGAATTATGAATGATATATTCAACCACAGTCGTGTACACTTCAAGGTTAAAAAGTACTCATCCAAATCCTTGACTATTTTTCAAAACATGTTAGCAATTATTTTTGGAGAATTCCAAGTAGTATAATTAACCCATCAGTTTCTAATTGATTCACTGATATTTAAATATATGTTGTTTTAACTCACTCTTTCTAAGGGGAATACGTAATTGAAAAACATGGACTAACAGGAAAAAAGTTACATAACAGCCAGTAGTGTTCCTTAACCAGACTGACTGGGATATTACAATTACTACAGAAAAGGCACAGTACATATGAGTAGCACTGTGTACATCGAAAGGTCATATTAGATGTTCATATATGATAGTCCATTAACTTGGATGATTTAGCTGCCTAGGTAGGCTATTAGGGAGACTGGGTAGAGAGCTGAAAAATTCTGTATTTTATATACAGTTAATAATAGAGCTTTTCATACTCAGGAGAATCTATTATTTAACAACTGTTTTAAACAATCACTTGTTAAATTTGTTTTATTTTCTTGTTACCCTAGTGGTGATTAAAATTATTTCAATATGTTCGGTCCAATGTACACTCACTGACAGATCCTCATGACAGCCTATGAAGACAGGATATAGAAATGATGCATAGTTTCTACAAAAAGAATAAATTGTTCCCCCTTTCCCCAAAACTTTATTTTTGGAGCCAAATACAGTCTATCCTCATACTCCATTGGTTTAAAAGTACTTATAAGTATAATCTAATGATTGTAGGGGAAAGAGCTATTACAAAACAGAAAAAGGGTTCTAAAAATTGTACGCAGGCAAGAAAGAATGTAAAACAAAACTCATTAAGGTTCCAAAATATATAAATAAATAAATGCTAAAATTTTCAATAATTTATCATTTTCTGTCATTTTTCATTAACAGCTTTCAAAGCTCTATCTGAAACAAGCTGATACAGAGAAATTAAGAGCAGTAATCAAGCGAGAAATGACAGACCAGCTGGGTCGACATCAACTTGGCAAAACGTGAATACAGTTCAATAGCTGAAACAGATGCTAGAGTTGTTGAAAAAGCCTGCAGGAGATATTGATATATTTTCTCCATATAATGCAGAATGACTGAATAAATGTCAAAAGCTAGAAATTGAGGAGGAGAAATGACTGACAGCCAAACTCTTTATAAAATAGAAACCAAGTGTAACAATTTTCAACCTATCCAAACATTCTATACATTCTCATTTCTCTCAGTGTCTGAATATGCCAATATATCAATCAGTCCTTGAAACTAAATTACATATAACTGAGCTGGGGGAGATTTCCCCATAGATTTTTTTTTTCTCCCTGTCATCATCTACCTGGAGAAACACAGATTCTTGAAAAAGACTTTATTCTAAAATCTTCTAACACTGATTTCTATCCCAGAAGTGTTTCCCTAAGGTTGGAGGCAAGCACACCCACCAAAAAATCTAACGCAGCACAAGGTAATTTTAAAATCCTTTCTGTAAAAGCAACACTGTTTGCAGAGTTTGAAGAGCTCGGCAACAAACCCCAGCTACCAACAGCTGCTTGTTCAAACATATGCTTTGTCATGGTCAGCTTCTAATTGTATTCATAATGATGTAATAGCTTTAATAATCCTACCTTCCATGCCAGCTGTTTTTTCCTGTCACTCCATCATGCCAATAAGTTGGCTGCTGTAACAAATCAAGATAGTGCAAAACAGCATCTTTCTCCTGATTCTGTCATCTTCCTGAAAGCATTCTATTACTGCCGACTGCTGGGAACCAGAAAGTCTATTTGAATTCCAACAGCTCCCCTTTCGCATGATTCAAGTTAGGTTAGGTGGGCATGCCTAACATGATTCTCTCAGTCATTTCTTATGCAGCTGCTACAACGTCGGTGTGGTAACCACTCTGACTATCTGATACGTCAGTCGAACAAAACCTACACCTCGGAGCAAACACATGAGCCAGAGCAGCGTTCTGCATTTAACGAGCATTCTCCCTGCCTAAAAAACAGTGGATCTGCAAATCTCTTTCAGTATCCACTCGCTCCTCTGTACAAATGCAAAGCCTTTGGATTAGGTTATTTTCCTAACTATACCAAGAGTAGAGTTCCTTGCCACACATAATATTATTCACACTGAAATTTTAGCTGATTTTGACTTATCTTCACAGCTCTTTAAGGGTAAAAACTCTCTCTTCTGATTGTACTTTTGAAACAAGGATATTGTATGCTCAGCTCCTCGTCTCTGCTTTATTATAACATATATAATGCACTCTCTGGAATTTACCTCTTGTGATTCTATAGCAAATTTTCAAATAACAGAATTTTTCAAGGAAATATTACTTATTTTGCACATTGGAGATATTTAATGCCTGATACTCGGTGTGTTTCTCCCAAGGGAAAGCTTTATTTATACTTTGATATTTTGACTTGAGAAGAGTACTTTCTTCACAAAGTAAGAAATTAGATTAGCTGAGTCTCTTACAGAACTTGTTTACTAATAAGTGCCATTTGAGGAAAATTCATTTTGTATCTTTAAAATACTTTTTATGAATCAGCGTTTGTTAAAAGGAACTGTAATCACCATAAATTAGTACAGTATAATTTTATCTGAAACTTCTAAGTATATATTTCTTGGGGCACGTATATTTATGGTTTGAAATTATTAAATGAGAAAGTTTAAGTGTTTTCAAGAAAAAATACTTTTCAAAAGGGGGAATTGATAAAATCTTATGTTTTCTCTTAGTCATTTATTAGATATTCAATTTAGTAGGGGATCTATTCCCCAGCAAACAAAAAGTAAACAGACAGCTGGTACAGTAGCTGCATTATGAAACTATAAGGAATAACCATTTAGCATTTGTAGGATATGTCAATATCACTATTCTGAAATATTGTTTTCCTAAGGGGTGTATGTGTGCGTGCACACATACATTTTAGCTATTCTATCTCCATTTTAATTTTCATGCAACAAATCAAATAAGTCCCATATATCAGGGCATACACTAAATCAGTAACTTATAGTTTATTATGTTTAAATTATAAACTCTGGAAATAAACCACAAAGATAAATTGAGCCCATTGGAACCCACCAAAGTTTCTTTAAAATAGTATACACATCATTCCATGTAGTAATTCTGAAAACACTGGTTTGTCAATTACTGCTGTTTTACAAAAAACTCTTTTGAGGTTAGCCTAGCTATCTTAGATATTGCAAATGGCATAAACACCAAGTGATTTTTGTTCTACCTTTGGCCTCTGCTTACTTCTCTAGCTTCAACTGTTGTTTCTCCTTCCCTTCTCACTTTGCTCCAGCCACAATGAATTTCTTTTTGTTACTCTAAATTACTGAGCTCCTTCCTGTTTCAGAGATTTTCCGTATTCTGTTTCACCTATTCATAAGCCTGCCTTCACTTTTTAATTTGTATAAAAATTGTATAAATTATACAACATGTTTTGATATGCATATACACAGTGAAATGATTACTATAGTCAATCCAATTAACATATCCATCCCCTCATTTGTTTACCTCTTTTTTGTGTTTGGTAAGAACACTTAAGATCTATTCACTTAGCAAATTTCAAACATACAATACAGTATTATTAACTATAGTCCCTTTGCTGCACATCAGATCTCTAGAGTTTATTCATCCTATATAATTAAACTTCGTACTGTTTGACCAAAATCTCTGCATTCTCCCTCTCCCTCTCCCTCTGCCCCTGGTAACCACCAATCTACTCTCTACTTCAGTGAATTGGACTTTTTTATATTCCACATCCAAGTGAGATAATGCAGTATTTTTCTTTCTGTGTCTGGCTTACTTCATTTAGTATAATGTTCTCCAGGTTCATCAACATTGCCACAAATGGCAGGATTTATTTCTTTTTTAAGGCTGAATAATATTATATGATTGTATGTATTTCATTATATTACACTTGAGAGTATATATGATATTATACATACCACGATTCCTTTATTGATCATCTGTCTATGTGCACTTAGGTTTTGTTCATATCTTGGCTATTGTGACTAATGCTGCAGTGAATATGGGAGTACAGATATCAAGGTACTGATTTTATTTCCTTTGCATATATATCCAAAAGAGGGAATACTGGATTTTATGATAGTTGTATTTATAATTTTGAGGAACCTCCATACTGTTTTTCACAATGGCAAATTACTTTTCTATCAACAATGTATAAAGGCTCCCTTTTCTTCACATCCTCAATAGCACTTATCGTCTTTTGATTAATTGCCATTCTAATAGGTATGAAGTGATATCTCATAATGATTTTATTATTATTTTTAATTCAGGATATTATGGGGGCACAAGCATGTCCTTCCCCCATACAGTGCACTCTACTTCCATTAGTTGTGGGTTTACCCCACCCCCACCTCATCCCACCTGACCGGCACCCAGTGAGTATTACTACCATGTGAGCACCTTAGTGTTGGTTAGTTAGTACCGATTTGATGGCAAGTACATGTGGTGCATGTTTTTCCATCCTTGTGATACCTCACTTTGAAGGGTGGGCTCAATCTCCATCCAGGATAATATAAGAGGTGCTAGATTGCCACTGTTTTTTGTAGTTGAGTAGTATTTCATGGTATACATATATCACATTTTATTACTCCACTCGTGTATTGATGAGCACTTGGGTTGTTTCCACATCTTTGCAATTGTGAATTGTGCTGCTATAAACATTCTAGTGCAGATGTCTTTATTATTGAATGTCTTTTTTTCCTTTGGATAGATGCCTAGTAGAGGGATGGCTGGATCAAATGGTATTTCTATTTTTAGCTCTTCGAGGTATCTCCAAATTACTTTCCACGGGGGTTGTACTAATTTGCAGTCCCACCAGCAGTGTAGGAGTGTTCCAATCTCTCCACATCCATGCCAGCATTTGTTGTTTTAGCACTTTTTGATAAGGCCCATTCTCACTGGAATTAGGTGATATCTCACTATAGTTTTGATTTGCATTTCCCTGATGATTAGGGATGTTGTAAGGATGCAACACCTTTCACTGTAGAATTAGAGAAAATTAAATATTTAGGAATATATTTAACAAAGGAGGTAAGAGACATATATAGGGAGAACTATGAAACACTGAGAAAAGAAATTGTAGAAGATGTAAACAGATGGAAATTCCTACCGTGCTCATGGATTGGTAGAATCAATATTATTAAAATGTCCATACTACCTAAAGTGATAAGCAGATTTAATGCAATCCCTATCAAAATACTACCATCATTTTTTACAGATTCAGAAAAAATAATTCTCATAATGGTTTTGATTTTCAATCCCCTGATGAATAGTGCTGTTGAGAATCTTTACATATGCCTGTTGAGTATTTGTATGTCTTCTTTGGAAAAATGTCTATTCAGAGGCTTTGCCCATTTCTTAATCAGATTATTTGGGTTTCTTTTTTTGCCTTGGGTTCTATGAGTTCCTTATATATTTTTGGATATTAGCCGCATATCATATATATGGTTTGCTAATATTTTGTCCCATTCCATAGTTGCCTCCTCATTTTGTTAATTGTTTCCTCTGCTGTTCAGAAACTTTTCAGTTTGCTATAGTCCTACTTGTTTATTTTTGCTTTTGTTGCCTGTGCTTTGATGTCCTATCTAAAATATCACTGTCAATATCAATGTTAAGAAAGTTTTTATTATGTTTTTTTTCCTAAGAGTTTTACAGTTTCAGGTCTTAAATTTAAGTCTTTAATCCATTTTTAGTTTACTTTTGTTTACAGTGTAAGATATGGGTCCAATTTTATTCTTTTGCATGTGGATATTGAGTTTCTCAAACACCATTCATTGAAGAGACACCCTTTCCCCATTGTGTATTCTTGGTGCCTTTTTCGAAAATTTGTTGACCATATGCACACGGGTTTATTTCTCCGCCCTGTATTCTGTTGTATTGGACTATACATCTGTTTTTTTTTTTT
>NW_012137414.1:4481947-4482322 GCF_000956105.1 Propithecus coquereli
ATGTTGATTCTGCCGACCCACGAGCATGGTATGGTTTTCCACCTGTTTATGTCCTCTGCTATTTCTTTCCTCAATGTTTCATAGTTTTCCCTGTAGAGGTCTTTTACCTCCTTGTTAAATATATTCCTAGATACTTTATTTTCTTTGTTGCTATTGTTAAGGAAATTGAGTCTTTGATTTGGTTCTGGTATGACTGCTGTTGGCGTATATGAAAGCCTCTGATTTGTGTGTATTGATTTTATATCCTGAGACTTTACTGAATTCATTTATCAATTACAGTAGCCTCTTGGTTCAATCCATGGGGTTTTCTAGATATAATATCATGTCATCAGCAAATAGTGAGAGTTTGATCTCTTCTGTTCCCATTCGTATGCC
>NW_012137414.1:4483163-4487170 GCF_000956105.1 Propithecus coquereli
AAAGGAACATTTAGCTATATAAAATAATAAAATCTTATCATCCACAGCAGAATGGATGGAATTGGAAGACATTATGCTAAGTGAAATAAGTCAAGCAGAGAAAGACAGATATTACACATTCTCACTCAAATATGGGAGCTAAAAAGTTGATCTCATGTAAAAAGTGAGTAGAATCATGGTTATCAGAGGCTAGAAAGGTTAGCAGGGAGAGAAGAATAAAGAAAGGTTGGTTAATATGTATAAAAATATAGTTAGAAGGAATAAGTTCTATTGTTTCATAACCCAGTAGGATTACTATAGTTAACCAGAATTTATTGTATATTTCAAAATAGCTAGATGAGAAAATTTAGAATGGTCCTGACACAAGGAAAAGATGAATATTTGAGGTCACAGATATCCGAATTACTTTGATTTGATCATTACCCATTGTATGTGTGTATGGAAAAATGTACCCCATAAATATGTACAACTATTACGTATCAATGAATAAAACTAAATCTGAACATGTTTATGGATTTACTTTTCTGATAATTTGTTGCTGGTGTAAAGAAATGCTAACGATTTTTGTATGCTGATTTTGTTTCTTGCAACTTTACTGAGTACCTTTAACAATTTTTATGGAATCTTTAGGATTTTCTACATATAGGATCATGTCACTTGGAAATAGAGATAATTTTACTTCTTCCTTTCCATTTTGAATGTCTCTTACTTCTTTCTCTTGCCTAACTGCTCTCACTAGGACGTTGACTACTATGTTGAATAAAAATGTTGAGTGTGGGCATTTTTGCTTTGTATAAAATCTTAGAGGAAAAGCCTTCAGTTTTCCCCCATTGATTATGATGTTAGCTGTGGGCTTTTCATAAATAGTCTTTACCGTGTTGAGGTAAGATTCTTCCATACCTAGGTTGCTGAGAGTATTTTTTTAAATATATTTATAATGAATGGGTGTTGAACTTTATCAGATGTTTTTTCTCCATTTCTTGAGATGGTCATGTGGTCTTTACCTTTCATTCTGTTAATGTGGTGTATCACATTGATTGAATCATGTATGCTAGACTAACATTACATCCAAGGGATAAATTTCAACTGGTCACAGTGTATAATCTTTTTGATGTACTATTGAATTCCTTTTGCTTGTATTTTATTGAGGATTTATCGATCATACCGTGGGGAAAGGACACATCATAGATATTGGCCTGTAGGATTATTTTCTTATGGTGTCTTTCTCTGGTGTTGGTATCAGGGTGATACAGGCCTCAAAATATGAATCTGGCTCATTCTATGAGGCTTGTGTCACTCTGACACCAAAACCAGACAAAGACACAATGAAAAAAGAAAAGTATAGGCTGATAACTATCAAGAACATAGATGCAAAAATCCTAAACAAAATACTAGCAAGCTGAATTTAATAACACATTAAAAATATTATTCATCATGATGAAGTCGGATTCATCCCAGGGATGCAAAGATGGTCTAACATATGCAAATCAACCAATGTGATACATCATATCAACAAAATGAAGTACAAATCAATATGATCATTTCAACTGATGTTGAAAAACATTCAATAAAATTCAACATGACTTCATGATAAAAAAATACTCTAAAAAACTGGGTATAGAAGAAACTTACCTCAAAATGATAAAAGCCATATGCGACAGACCCCTCAACAAGTGTCATACTGAATGGGAAAAAACTGAAAACCTTTCCTCTAAGACCTGGAAGAAGACAATGATACTCATTTTCACCACAGTTATTCAACATAGTACCAGGAATTCTACCTAGAGCAATCAGACAAGAGAAAGAAATAAAGGGCATCCAAATTGGAAAGGAAGAAGTCAAATTATCCTGGTTTGCAGACAATATGATCTTATATCTAGAGAACCCTGAATACTCCACAAAAAAATATTAGAGCTGATAAACAAATTCAGTAAAGTTACAGGATTCAAAATCAACATACAAAAATCAGTAGCATTTCTGTATACCAACAGTAAACAATCTGAAAAAGAAACCAAGAATGTAATCCCATTTACAATAGGAACAAATAAAACAAAATACCTAGGAAGAAATTTAACCAAAGAAGTGAAAGTTCTCTATAATGAAGACTATAAAACATTGATGAAAGGAATTCAAGAGTACACACACCAAAAAATGGAAAGATATTCAATGTTTACAGATTGGAAGAATCAATATTGTTAAAATGTCTATACTACCCAAAGCAATCTACAGATTCAGTGCAATCTCCCTCAAAATGTCAATGTCATTCTTCACATAAATAAAATCCCAAAATGTATATGGAGCCACAAAAGACCCAGATTACCCAAAGCCATCCTTAGCAAAAAGAAAAAAAAACTGGATGTATCACATTACCTAACTTCAAATTATACTACAGAGCTGCAGTAACAAAAATAGCATGACACTGTCATAAAAACAGACACATAGACCAATGGAATAGCATAGAGAACCCAGAAATAAATCCACACATGTATAGTGAACTATCTTCAACAAAGTTGCCAAGATCATACAGTGGGAAAAGGACAGCGTCTTCACTAAATGGAGCTGAGAAAACTGGATATCCCTATGTAGAAGAATGAAACTAGACCCTTATTTATCACCATATACAAAAATCAAATTAAAATGGATGTAAGACTTAAAACTAAGACCTGAAAATATAAAACTGCCAAAAGAAAACTTTTGGTAAATGCTTTAGGACATTGGTCTGGGCAAGGAGTTCTTTAGCAATACCCACAAAGCCCAAAAAAACCAAAGCAAAATTGGACAAATGAGATCTCATAAAGCTAAAAAGCTTCTACACAGCAAAGGACACAATCAACAGAGGGAAGAGACAACCCACAAAATGGGAGAAAATATTTGCAATCTACTTGCCTGACAAAGGACTAATGACTAGAATATATAAGGCACTCTAACAACTCAATAGGAAAAAAGTTAATCTGATTAAAAAATGGGCAAAGGATCTGAATAGACATTCCCCAAAAGAAGATATACAAATGACCAACAGGTGTATGAAAAAATGCTCAACATCATTAGGCATCAGAGAAATGCCAATCAAAATTACAACGTGATGTCATCTCACCTCAGTTAAAATGGCTTTTATCAAAAAGACAGACAATAATGCATGCTGGTGAGGATGTGGAGAAAGGGGAACTCTCATACACTGTTGGTGGAAATGTAACTTAGTGTAACCACTATGAAGAATGGTATGCAGGTTCCTCAAAAACCTGAAAGCAGAATTACCATATGACCCAGCAATCCCACTACTGGGTATATATCCAAAGGAGGAGAAATCAGTATATCAAAAAAATATCTGCACTCCCATGTTTATTGTAGCACTATTCACAATAGCCAAGATTTGGAGTCAACCTAAGTGTCCATCAGTGGATGAATGGATAAAGAAATTTTGGGATATTATATAGCCACAAAAAGAATGAAATACTGCCATTTGCAACAAGATGGATGGAGCTGGATAACATTATGTTAATTGAAATAAGCCAAGCACAAAAAGACAAATCTTGCATGTTCTCGCTCATACGTGGGAGCTAAATATTAAAAACAATTCAGCTCATGAAAACAGAGAGTAGAATGACGGTTACCGGAGGCTAGGAAGTGAAACATGGAGGGGAAATAAATTGGGATGGCTAATGAATACAAAAATATAGTTAGATAATTAGATAGAATGAACAATATTTGATAACATAACAAAGTGACTATTGTCAATAACAAGTTAGGGTATACTTTAAAAGAGTAGAATTGAAATGTTTCTAACACACACAAGAAGTGATAAACACCTGAGGTGATGGACAGCCCAATTGCCCTTATTTCATTAATTCACATTACATGACCATATCAAAATATCACATGTACCCTATAAAGATATACAACTATTATGTATCCATAATAATTTAAAAGAAAAAAGAAACATTTCACTGAATAGAAGTTTTAGGTTTTTTGTTCTTAAAGAGTTCATCACTAGGTAAGAATTGTGGCAA
>NW_012137414.1:4498755-4500051 GCF_000956105.1 Propithecus coquereli
CCATTATAATTAAAGTGGTTTTCTTCTAAACAACATAGGGCTATGTTTTTCCCAGTATGACAATTTTTATCTTTTAACCAAAGTATTTAATATGTAATTTATCATCTTATTATTTTCTCTTTGTCCTATTTTTTCCCTTTATTTCTCTACCTTTTTTGCTATTGTCAATTATTTTACTTATACACATTGTAGATATCCTATATTTGTTGCTATTTTTGCTGCTTTAAACAGTTTTTAAAAAATGTTTATCCATTTTTACCATTTTTTGAGAAGTTCATTTATTCTTGCATGTCTGTTTTCCATCCAGAATCGTTGTCCCTCAGCCTGTACAAAGTCCTTTAGAACTAACATTGGTATACAACTACTGGTGATAAATTATCTCAGCTTTTAGATAACTGAGAGCTTCTTTATTTCACATTCATTCTTAAAAAACCTTTTATTTTTCATTATTATAGATTCATATGCAGTTGTAAGAAATAATACAAAAATATCTTGCATACTTTTCACCCAATTTCTCCTAATAGTAACATCTTGCAGAGCTATAGTACAATATCACAAACAGGAAACTGACAGTGAGACAATGTTATTCAGATTTCTCTAGTTTCACGTGAAGTCATTTGTGTGTGTGTGTGTGTGTGTGTGTGTGTGTGTGTGTGTATTTTGTTAAAGGACATTTTATCACAGCTGGATTTTGTGTGACTACCACCACCACAGTGGATGGATACAAAACAATTCCATCACAAGACTCCTTTATATTCCCTTTTATTTTCACAACTACCTCTCTCTAAGTTTCTGGCTTTCAAAGAAGATAGAAGAGGGAGAGCAACATAAGCCCAAACCAAGAAATAGGAACGAAGCAATAAATACAGGGGCAGAAATAAATAATAATGAAAACCCCAAAACCATAGAAAAAAATAACTGCAACATAAAGATAGCTCTTTGGAAAAATCAATACATTGATAATCCTCTAGCAATAGGGATAAAGATTAAAAAATAAAACATTCAAATCATCAATAACAGGAATGAAACAAGAGATATCACTACAGATTTTAAAGCCTTTAAAAAGATAATAAGAGAATAGCATGAGCAACATTACAGTCATAAATTCCACAACTTAAAATAAATTGTGCAATTCCACGAAAACGAGAAGCTACCAAAACTCAATCAAGATAAAAGAGATGACAAGAATAATCTTGTGGATATTAAAGAAATTGAATGTATAATTTAAAATCTGCAGAATAAGTAATCTCTAGGCCTGTATGGTTTCACTGGAGAATTATACCAAATATTTAAAGA
>NW_012137414.1:4500333-4503673 GCF_000956105.1 Propithecus coquereli
TGAATAATCTGGAAATTGATTATTGTCCAATAACAAAAGGATACATTTGTCCCATGCGAGCATCTAAGCTAGTAAAATAAACTATTCAGCTGATTATACATAAACTGCATATACTCTAAGGTGTTGATCAATATTAGGTCGTTGCTAGATAATTCTACGTTACAGAAAACCTTGGAATAAGCTTTCCTTGTTAAGCAATGGTTGAATATTGAAGAATTTGATTTTATAAGTTACCCTTATTTCACAGGAAAGGATATCATATCAAACTTAATGAGTATTTTGGGAATATGATGATTGAAGAAAAACCAATCACTGAAAACAATAAAATGCATTCCCACATACAATTTTCTCATATGACATTTTAAATGTGTTGACGTGGTCTAAAAAATTAGCCAGATAAATAAACTTTAAAAAATCATTACCTCTGTGAAGTTACAGTTGCATCAAGGAAAAGTAGAAAATCCTGGCCTCGTCACCTCATCATTGGATTCTAACACTGTGCCCCTCCCAAGTATAAATAAGCCAAAGGATATTTTTAAAACACACACACACACACACACACACACAAATCAGATCATGTCACTGTCTCAAATATCTTCAGTGGCTTCTCATCATCCTTAGAACAGAAGTCCTTATGATAGCCTGCAAGATCTTGAGTAATATGTCCTCCCATGCTTGTTTTTCCCCCTCTTCTCCCATGCTGCCCCCATACCCTTTTATAATTTGATTCAATCACACTGACTGGCCTTATTTCTCTTCACACATGCCAAGCTTATTCCCACTTGGGACATTTTTATCAGCTGTTTCTTCCTACCAAGAACATTCTTCCACGGATATTACAAGGCTCACTCCTTTCATCCTCATCTCTGCTCAAATGATACCTCCTCAGAAAGCCCTTTCTGTACTTCACTCTTTATAATAATACTTCCCTGATCTTGAACTTTTTCTATTTCTTTCCCTTGCTTCACTTTTCTTTGTAGCACTTATTACCACCTGGTATCAAACTACTGACTAGTTGATAAAATGATTCTCTCTTTCGGTAGACTACAGACTCCATGATGAGAGTTCCATTTTATGCCTACCTGCCAATTGTATCCCTGGTACATTAAAAAAATCACTTGGTGCAGAGTAGATATTTGTTCAATGAATGAATGGGCAAAATAATTAACATCTAGTTAATACTGTTATTATTTGGCATCCAACAGGTGACTTTTGAAAGCTGTCTGTATGCTCATATATGTTTTTTTCTCACAATATATAGGAATACATGGATCTCTGAAAATAACAGAAGTTATTGTAAAAAAAAAATCAAGGATATACTTTTCTAGAGAACTATCTGTATAGAGCCTAATACATTAAGTTTATTGGGTCTATGCCCACAAAAATGCTATTTTACTAACCTTGCTATAACAAGAGGATAATAACTAATATATAACATTGTAAACTGTCTATCCATTAATTCATTCAAACATTAATTAAGCACCTATTTTATGTTAGACCTTTTCTCAGTGCTGGGAACACCACTGTCCTCATAGAATTTATAGTTTTGTGGAAAAGATAGATATCGCACAAATAAGTGTTCGGTAAGAACTACGGGCATCAATACAGCATTTTCAGAAGTATATGATTATGCAATCAATTTTATTATAGAAAATTCCTTTGAAACATAGAACTAAAGGATAAGTGGTAATTGCATGGGTGAAGGAAAAAAGGCAGAGAGTGCTATAAGCGAAGGGAATAAGGCAGGAAGTCATTCAAACACTAAACAACTTTCTCCATGATTGGAGGACAGTGAATGAGGGGGAGAGTGAAGCATGGTGGGCAAGATGAAGGCCTCAAGATAGGCTGTAGATTATGTGGAGCTTTTTTGTCAGCCATAGTAAAGACCTTGGAGTTTATCATAAATATATGAGATTGCCACTGAAAGGTATTAAGTAAATAAGATACGGGATCAAATTTTATAACAAACATATAAACCTGAATGTACTGGTAAGAATGCATTAAAATGGGGTGGATGGTAATTCCAGATCCATGGAATCTTATTAAGAGATAATTTCAGTATAGCAGGCAATGTAATTTGACTAGATTGCTAGCAAATAAAGGTAGAAAGAAGTGGTGAAATTCCAGAGATATTTAAAAAGGAGATCTTATTAGGTGATAAATATAAGGGAAAATTTATTAGGTGATTGATTATTAGGTGATATATACAAGGGAGGATTTTATTAGGTGATTAAACATGGTGATTGTGAATTCAGGAGGGTTCAGGGATATAAAAGAGTAAACATTTACTCTCACATTTTCAACTTGAGCAATTGAGTGAATGGTGGCAGATTTTCTGGAAAATCCAGGTTGGAAAGGGGATACTGGCTTCAATTTTATTTCTCCTGAGTTTGAGATTTTTGGGGGACATTCAAGTAAAGACATACAGGATAACACAGATATTAGTGTATTTCAAAAGACATAAACATTTCAGATTTGACAACATTTGATGCTAAACAAAGCCATACATCTGAGCAAAATAAAGACAGAGTAAGCCACGAGAAGAGATGAGTCTAGGATGGCACCCTGAGGAACAACAACAATTAATGGCTGGATGGAAAAGAATGCGACTATCAGGATACTGAGAAGGAAGGTCCAGAGAGCCAAAATATAATCAGTGTAATCTTATGGAAGTTAAAGGGAAATTAAAGTTAAATATAGATGGAATAGTCAAGTGTGTCACATATGGTTGGGCAATATAGTTAGTATACAACTAAGAAGTACTGGGTTTAGAAATATGAAGGATACAGTGAGCTGCATGTGAGCAATTTCAGGGGAGTGGTAAAGACAGAAGGCAAGTAGAATATGTTGAAGAGTGGAATGATATAGGAAAGTAGCCAAAGGAGGCTTTGCAGTCACAATTTTTATTTTAGGATTATTTTAGTTTTTCTTGGAAAAAACCACAAAATTTGTCATATTGAAACATACTTAGCATTCTGGACAATTTTCAAAATTTTAAGCAGCACAATTCCTAAGTACACTGATTATCTGATAGGGAAAGTCAAACGTAATTTTTTCTACCCAGGTTATTACTCTTACTTCCCCCTACATATTCTTTCTTCCACCCTCCTACTTCAGCCTCTTTGTATGCATGTTATATCAGTTACTGAAAGACACACAGCGAGATATCCAATGTAACTGTTGATTTGTCCAGGTCTCCATTTAGTTGTTAATATTTCCTTGCCCATTTTAAAGGTATATTTATTATTAGGTGCATCCAAATTTTATTTTCCTACATATTCCTGTTGATTTGACTAATTTTATCATTATAAAATGCTTTTTATCTCTTATAATATATCTT
>NW_012137414.1:4503723-4504796 GCF_000956105.1 Propithecus coquereli
AATATAATGGAAATACACTTTACCAGATATCAAAGGCCTGCAGGTATTTGGGCTTTAAGTATCAGGTGATGTTAAAGGAGTCTAAATTAGAACTCATGGTGGGAAAATATAGCATATTGTTTAAAGGCGTTGTCTCCATAGTCAAACAAACCAAGTTCAAATTATAGATACATGGCATATAATTGATGTATTCTAGGGCAAGTTACTTAACCTCAATTTTCTCTTCTTTTAAGTAGGAATAATAATTGCTCTTTTGCACTCTTGCTGCAAGAATACAGTAAGAGAATGATTGTAAAATATTTAGTATATGTCTGATATCTATTAAACTTTTAATAGCTGTTGGGTATTACTAGTAAGCAAGCTAGATACTAAATGATTATGACAATTAAAATTGTAAAACAGATACAAAGGATTAACAAAGATACTATGGTACTGCAACTCTTATACACAAGTAATAGAGGTTTAAAATAGTAAAACCACTCCAAAAAACAGTTTAGTGATTTCTTAAAATGTTAAACATATACGTAAGTGTCATGTTTTTTACTCTGAAGGAAATTAAAGCATATTTCCGTACAGATTTATCCAAAAGAAAGTATATGGCCACCAAAAAAAGCTTGTACATGAATAGTCATAGCAGCTATATTTGTCCCCAAATTGAAAATAATTCCCGTTTATCATTTTCTGCTGTGTAACTACAGAATAGAACACTACTTTGCCATGAAAAGGACTGAACTGTTGACACATATATGAATTGCAAAAGAATTATTCTAGCTGACATAAACCAAACAAAAAGATTATATACTGCATGATTCCATTGATACAAAACTGTAGAAAATGCAAATTAATCTGTAATAGCAGTAAGCAGATTAGTGGCTGCCTAGGGAAGGTAGGGGTAAGGGATAGGGAGGATGGGTTTCAAAGAGGCAAGAGGAAACTTTTTGGATGATGGTTATGTTCACTATCTTGGTTGAGGTGATGGTTTCATGGAGATATATATATTTATATATCACGATGCATAAAGTTGAACATTTTAAATATGTAGAGTTTACTGTATGCCAGTAATACCTCAGAGT
>NW_012137414.1:4518839-4524643 GCF_000956105.1 Propithecus coquereli
AAACCCCACGATCATTAAAGTGTTTCCCAAATTTAAAATTTTGTTATTTCTAGAATATTATACAAATGGAATCATAGAATGTGTGACTACTTGAATTGGCTTATTTTTTTCACACAGCATATTGTGCTAGATCTACTCAAGTTGTATTTATTAATACTTGGTTCCTTTTTATTTACAAGTAGTATTCTATAGTATGCATGTCCCCAATTTGTTTAACCATTTACTACTGTAGAAAATTTTAGTTATTTCTAGTTATTTATTTTTAACTTTTTTATTTCAAAATATTAAGGGGGTACAAATATTTTTGTTACATGGATTGCTTTTGCAATGCTTGAGTCACAGCTATGAGTCCATCATCTGAATAGTGTTCATTGTACTCCTTCAGTAGGTTTTTGTCCTACCCCTCCTCCCACCACCCTCTGGCTTAATTTCCAAGGAGTTTTACTTGTCTCTGTTCATATCTGTGCCCATTAGTTAGTTCCAATTTAATAGACAGTACATGTGGTGTTTGTTTTTCCATTCTTGAGATACTTCACTTAGGATAATAGTCTCCAGTTCCATTTAAATTTTTGCAAAAGGCATTAATCCATCTTTTTTATGGCTGACTAGTACTTCATGGTATACATGTACCACATTTTGTTAATCCACTCATCAATTGATGGACACTTGGGTTGATTCCACATCTTTGTAACTGTGAATTTTGCTGCAATAAACATCTGAGTGCAGGTGTCTTTTTGATAAAATGACTTCCTTTCTTTTGGGTAGATACCCTGTAGTGGATTGTTGGATCAAAACATAGGTCTACTTTTAGTTCTTTAAGGAATATCCATACTGTTTTCCATAGAGGTTGTACTAATTTGGAGTACCACCAAGTGTATAAGCATTCTTTTCTCTCTGCATCCACATGAGCATATGTTTTTCTTGGACTTTTTAATAAAAGCCATTCTAACACGGGTAAGGTGATATCTCATTGTGGTTTTAATTTTCATTTCCCTGATGATTAGTGAGGTTGAGCATTTTTGACATGTTTGTTTACCATTTGTCTATCTTCTTCTGAAAAGCTTCTTTTTTTAATTTTCAGGGCTTTATTGCAGCATATTGCTGAAATGTCTTATTTATATGTCAGTTTTCTTATACTGTTTCAGACAGACAACAAAAAATAGTTGTTGATTTTTTTTTTTTTTTTTACTGGTTGAAATACCTTCCATTTTTTTTGTTTGTTTGTTTTTTTAATTCAGGATATTACGGGGGTACAAACATTTTTGTTACATGAAACGTATTTGCCTCACTCAAGCCAGGGCCACAAGCGTGTCCTTCCCACGTACAGTGCGCCCCATCTCCATTAGCTGTGGGTTCACCTACCCCACCCGCTCTACACCCCACCCCTCCAAACCCCCTACCTGACCAGCAGCCAGTGAGTATTACTACCATGTGAGCATCTTAGTGTTGGTCAATTAGTACCAGTTTGATGGCAAGTACATGTTTTATATGTGTTTCCATCCTTGTGATACCTCATTTTGAAGGGTGGGCTCAGTCTCTATCCAGGATAATATAAGAGGTACTAGATCACCATTGTTTTTTTTATAGTTGAGTAGTATATTCCATGGTATACATATGCCATATTTTATTAATCCATTCATGTATTGATGGGCATTTGGGTTGTTTTCACATCTTTGCAATTGTAAGTTGTGTGTCTATAAACATTTGAGTGCAGATGTCTTTATTAATAGAATGTCTTTTTTTCCTTTGGATAGACGCCTAGTGGTGGGATTGCTGGATCCAGCAATTCTGAAAAGCTTCTGTTCATGACTTTTGCCCAATTTTTAATGGTGTTGTTTTTTTCTTGTCGATTTGCTTGAGTTATTTCTAGAATCTGGATATTAGCACTTTATCAGATATATAGTTTGCAAATATTTTTTCCCATTCTGTAGGTTGTCTATTTGCCTTCTTGATTATTTATCTGTGCAGAATAATCAAGGTAATCAATAATTAGCTGTGCAGAAGCTTTTTAATTTAATCAAATCTCATTTATTTATCTTTGTTGTTGCTGTAATTGCTATTGGAGCCTTAGTCATAAATTCTTTGCCTACGCCAATATTTAAAAGAGTTTCTCCTCTATTTTCTCCTAGAATTCCTATGGTTTCATGCTTTACATTTAAGTCTTTTATCTACCTTGAACTAACAAATGGAACTAACAGACATTTACAGAACATTCTACAAAAACTACTGAATATACATTCTTCTTACCAGCACATAGGACCTTCTCCAAGAGTGTTCATATCTTAGGCCATAAACATGTCTCAACAGATTCAAAAAAAAATTGAAATAATATCATGTATCTTATAAGAATATGGTAGAATAAAACTAGAAATCAATTCCAAGAGAAACACTCAAATCTATACAAAATCATGGAAATTGAACAACACGCGACAGAATGATTATTGGGTCAATAATGAAATTAAGATGGAAATCAAAATATTCCTTGAACTGAATGACAAAGGGGACAAAAGCTATCAAAATCTATGGGATTCAGCAAAAGCATTCCTTAGTGGAAAATTCATAGACTTAAATGCCCACATCGAAAAGGCAGAAAGATCACGAATTAACAAACTAAAGTCACATCTCAAGGAACTAGAAAAGGAAGATCAAAGTAAACCAAAACCAGCAGAAGAAAACGATCAACAAAGGTGAGAGCAGAACTAAATGAAATAGAAAACAAAAAAAAGAAAAATACAAAAGATAAACAAAACAAAAAGTTGGTTCTCTGAAAAGGTAATCAAAATCAATAGACCTCTTGCTAGATTAACCAGGGATAGAAGAGAAAGGACATAAATAAGCTCAATCAAAAATGAAAAAGGAGATATTATACATTAGAACTGATACCATAGAAATGTAAAACATCATTGATGAATACTACAAAAATCTTTATACAAATAAAATAGAAAATGTAGAGGAAATGTATAAAATCTTGGAAATACACAACCTCCCAAGACTCAATGAGTAAGAAATAAAACTCCTGAACAGACCAATAACGAGCAGTGAGATTGATGCAGTAAAAAATCTTCAAACAAATGAAATTCCTGCAACAGATTGATTCACAGCCAAATTCTACCAGACCTACAAAAAGAGCTGATAGCCATACTACAGAAATTATCCCATAACATTGAGAAGGAGGGAAACCTCCCCAACTCATTCCACGAAGATCGTATCACCTTGATACCAAAGCCAGGAAAGGATGCAACAAAAAAAGAAAACTTCAGACCAATATCTCTTATGAATATAAATGCAAAAATCTTTAATAAAATACTAGGAAATTGAATCCAACATCACATCAAAAAGATAATCCACCATGATCAAGTCAGCTTCATCCCAGGAATGCCAGGATGGTTCAACATATGGTAATCGATAAGTGTGATTCACCACATAAACAGAAGCAAAAACAAAGACCATATGATCATCTGAAAAGACTCAGAAAAATCATTCAACAAAATCCAGTACCCTTTCATAATAAAATCCCTCAACAAACCAGGCACAAAAGGAACACATCTCAAAATTATAAAAGCCATATATGACAAACCCACAGCCAACATCATACGGAATGGAGAATAGTTGAAAGCATCCCCTGTAAGATCTGGAACAAGACAAGGAGGCCCCACTGTCACTACTTCTATTCAACATGATACTGGAATTGCTAGCCAGAGCAGTCAGGCAAGAGAAAGAAATAAAGCATATTCAAATTGGGAAAGAAGCAAACTATCGGTTTTCACTGAAGATATGATCTTATATCTAGAAAATCCCAAGACACTACCAAGGGAATGCTGGAATTCAAAAATAAATTCAGCAAAGTCTCAGGTTAAGAAATCAATGTGCAAAAATCAGTAACATTTCTACATACCAATAACAGTCAAGCTGAGTCAAATCAAAGACTCAATATCATTCACAATAGTTACAAAGAAAATAAAATTTCTAGGAATATACTTAACCAAGGAGGTGAAAGATATCTATAAGGAGAACTATTTAATATAAAACACTGAGGAAAGAAATCACAGAGGACAGAAACAAATGGAAAAACATATCATGCTTATGGATCAGTAGAATCAACATTGTTGAAATGGCCATACTACCCAAAGTGATTGACAGATTCAATGCAGTCCACATCAGAATCCTAATGGCATATTTCACAGATCTAGAAAAAATAATACTATGCTTCATTTGAAACCAGAAAAGAGCCTGAACAGCCAAAGCAATCTTAAGTAAAAAGAACAAATCTGAAGGGCTCACATTACCTGTTCAAACTATACCAGAAGGCTATAGTAACCAAAACAACATACTGTTGGTACAAAAATAGAGACATAGACCGATGGAACAGAATAGAGAACCTAGATATCAAACCATCTACCTGAGCCAATTGATCTTTGACAAACTAGACGAAAGTGCACACTAGGTAACGAAGCCATTTTCAATAAATGGTACTGGGAAAACCGGACAGCCACATGCAGAAGAATGAAATAGGATCCATATCTCTCACCACTCACAAAAATTAATTCAAAATGGTTATTTCTTGTCTTTGACTATTACAAAATAAAAAGATACTATGGACAATCATGTACAGGTTTATTAGTGTGGACACATGTTTCATTTCTCTGGGATAAATGACCAAGAGTACAACTGCTGGTCATATGGCATTTGCATATTTAATTTTTTGAGACCCTGCCAAAATGTTTTCCAAAGTGGCTGTACCATTTTACATTCCCATTAGAAATGTATGAGAGATCCAATTTCTCTGAATCCTGTTCCAGTATTTGGCACTATTATTATTTTCTCAATTTTATTTAGGTCTTCTGATACATATTTTGTGATAATTCATTGAGGTCTTCGCATGTGATTCCCTGATGGTTAGTGATGTTGAACATCTTTTTATGTGCTTATTTATCATCATATATCCTTTCTGGTGAAATGTCTTTTCATCCCTTTTGCTCATTTTTAGATTATTTGTTTTACATCTTAATTTTTGAGAATCCCTTATATATTCTAGTTATGAGTTCTTTATCATATATGTGGTTTGCACATATTTTCTCCACTTAAGTATTTTATACTCATACTAGAATCTTTCACTGAGATAATTTGTTATCATTGTATTTAAGTTCAATTTATCTGTTTTTATTTTATGAATCATACTTTACATGGCATGTATAAGAACCCTTAATTCAGCTCTAGGTCCCCAAAACGTTCTCCTATGCTTTAGACTGAAATTTTTATATTTCTACATTTTACATTTAAACATAAGATTTTAATGAATTGTTGAATAAGGTGTATGATTTAGAAGTTCTCCACCATTCTGGGACTATAGATAGCTCATTGTTATAGCACTATTTGTTGAAAAAACTATCCTTATTCCATTGTACTGCTTTCAAATTTTTGTCAAAAATAAGTTGGCTGTAGTTATGTGGGTCTTTTTTAAAACAAATTATCTATTCTCTGTGTCCACACATACCACATAGTCCTGTTTAATGTCACTATATAACAAGTCTTCAAATCAGGTGTAGCGATTCCTCCTTTTTATTCTTATTTGTCAAGACTGTTTTAGGGGTCAGTGTATTTCATCTAAATTGTCAAATTTACATGTGTAGAGTTTTTCACAGAATTCCCTTATCATTCTATTGATGTTTTCAGGATCTGATAATGGTAATCTGTGTATTTTGCTTTTCGTTAGTCTTACTAGAAGTTTGTCTGCTTTATTGATTTATTTTTCAATCATTTTTTGTTTAATTGAGTCCCCCATTTTTGTTGTTATTGTTATTATT
>NW_012137414.1:4524693-4535211 GCF_000956105.1 Propithecus coquereli
TTATTTTATTCCTCCTGGTTGCTTTGGATTAATTTGCTCTTGTTTCTTTAGTTTCAAGGCAGAAGCTTATATTATTTATTTGAGACCTTTTTTATTTTCAAATATAAGCCATTTCATGCTCCAAATTTTCCTTTAAGCACTGCTTTGGCTGCATCCCACAAAAACTGTTAAGTTTGTTCTATTTTCATTGTCATTCAGTTCAAAACATTTTAATATTTCCCTTGAGATTTCCTTTTTGATCCATGGATTATTTAGAAGTCTCTTGTTAGTTTCAAAATGGTTGGATATTTTCCTGTTATCTTTCTGTTATATGTAGTTTGATTCCATTCTCGTCAGAGAACACACTGTATAACATTTTATTTAAAAAAATGTTGACATTTGGTTTATGGACTGGGAGAGTTTATCATGGTATATGTTTCATGGGCACTTAAAAAAGATTGTGTATTCTGCAGTTGTTGAGTGTTATATAATTATTCAATAGATCCTGTTGATTATGGTATTGTTAAGTTTTTCTATATCCTTGATGATTTTCTGTGTTGTTCTTTTATCATTTGTTTAAACAAGATGTTGAAATCTCCAGTCATAATTGTGGATATGTATATTACTCCTTCCAGTCCTGTCAGTTTTTGCTTCACAAATTTTGCAGCTTTGTTGTTTGGTGCATGCACATTTAGGATTTCTATATCTTCTTGGTGACTGATAATTATATCATTATATAAAGCCCCTATTTGTTTCTGGTAATTTTATTTGCCCACTTTATCTGATATTAATTTAGTCAATCCTGCTTTAATTAATGTTTGTGAGGGTTTTTTATTCCTTTTTACTTGAACCTACCTATATATTTACATTTTAAGTAAGTTCAAGTTCGTCTAAATGTAAAATTGGCAGATAATCTTTTCTTTATCCACTCTGACAATATCTATATAGTAATTATTTTACTTAAGACTATTTACATTTAAGGTTAGTATTGATGTGTTATAGCTTATGTCTGATGACTTTTTTTGTGTTTGCTTACTCTGGTTATTCTAATGTTTCTTTTTTCTTGCCTTTTTGGGCTAATTGAATATTTTTGAATTCTATCTTTATTTATTATAGTGCTTTTGAGTACATTGCTCTATATATAGTTTGCTTAGTGATTGTTCTAAGTAAAACATTGTAAATACATAATTTTTCACAATCTACTGGCATCATTCCTTTAGAAATTCAAGTGAAGTATAGATACCTTACTTCTATTTATGCCTCTTTACACCCCACACTTTGAAAAATATAATTGTCTTACATATTTCCTCTTTACATGTCATGTACCACTTCAGATAGTGTTATAACTTTTGTCCATAAAATGTAATTTAAGAATTACATAAGCATGCTATTCTATTATACTGATCACGATTGTTATCCATTCCAATGTTCTTTCTATTCTGAAGTTCTGAGCCTTTTTCTTTATTGTCTTTCTGTTTAGACAACTTCCTTTAGTCATTCTTTAAGGTTACACATGTTAGTAACAAATTCTTTTAGTTTTCGTTCAGCTGAGAATATTTTTCTCTCCCCTTAATTCCGTAAGGAATTTTTTTTCTTTGTCATGGGAGTACATTCCAAAATCTCTTCTGCTTGATTCATCATGGTTTGTGTTCTATTTGTAATTGCCCCATCATATAATTGATGCTAAATCAATGTTATTGGTATAGATTAATGTTCTTCCATTTTACCCATATAATCATTGTTTTAATGAAGGCTCTTTCTTATGAACATATTTTTTCTTCCTGATTTGTCCAAATTAAGTGCCAGAATACCCATTTTTCAATTCCTCTGTAAAAATTGGTATTAATGCATTAATCAAATAGGTATCTGTTCAACACGTATTTATACTTTGGCACTTAGATAACTTGTTTGGAAGCAAAACACAAACTCAAATGTGCCTTTTATAATATTACACTATAGTCAAAATGAAAGTAAAGAAATAGTTGATTAATATTATATAACAAATCACAACTTCTCCTTCCTCTCTTTAAAGTAAACTTTAAACAATATTTATGAGAAAAATTTTGCGTGTCTATTATTCCACTTTGTAAGAACATTCACACCCATACCTTAGCTCCCAGTTATATCTATGTAACAAAACTACACTTGTACCCCCTAAAGCTATTCAAATAAAAATGAAATTTTCACTTTGGTTTGGGGATGGTGATAAATTTAGCACTCTCATCTTTCTGTATGCATTACTAAATATTAAATAAATGTTAATGTGTTTTAATAAAAGAAAAGGTTTGCATGAGCTATCTTCTTTAGTTAAAATTGAAACTACTTCAGAGAATCACCTTGTATTTTGCCTTCTAATATGCTGAGCATTTGAATTCATAAGATTTCTTAACAATGTGCTATTGTAGAGATTATTCTCTATCAAAAAGTAAAAGTGTTGCTTCTATAAAGGAGCCAATTTGTTTTCGTAACTGCAATGTATGTGACAGATCAGAGATTTGTTTTCCATTTTAAAAGAATCTGGATACCCAATTTCAATGATTTTGTGATAGGAATCACAAAATAAACACTTCTTGTTGTATTTTTGCAAAGACATAGGCACAGAGACAGTCCTATAACTCCTGTACAGTTCAGCTACCCACAAGTGGTGATGGATCCATCTGGTCATTGAGTAACAGATCCCTGTGTCTATGCCAAGAATCCGCTCTTTAAACATAACATCACAGGATGTTACAACAACTGAGGGACCAAGATCTTAGACAATTCTGCTACAAAAAGATAGAATCAGAGGATACTAGAAAAACAAGGGACCGGCCTTTCAGGTCATCTCTTTAAACCCTCTCTATTTATGGATAGAAAATGAAGGTATATAGAAAAGAAGATAGGCCATATTAGAAAAGAGTTAGTGACAGTGCTGAGACAAAAACACTGAATGCCAGTCCAGGGCAGTTTACCCTTTGGGAGCATGTAAAGGCCATAATCCCTTGGACTACTGGCTCCAGGTTTCCACACTGTCTTACTGCATACCTTTTCAAATAGTCCCTGTGTAAATAAACTTTACTCAAATTGTCCTATTTTGAGTGTGCTGTTTGTTTTCTATTATGACATCATGGATACACTAGCTCCTAACCATATCGTAAACGTTCTGAGCTTCTATTTCTCATCTGTAAAAGACAGGTCATAATAATATAGACCTCAGAGAGTTGAAATGAAAATCAAAAGAGATAATATATGTAATCACTTAACAAAGTACCTGACACAGAGTAAACTTTCAATTAATGTTAATTATCACTAGGGCGTATATGTTTTATTCTTGTCTATGTCTTGTTCTTCTCCATAAGTAGAGATGTATGGGAAATTTTGATATTTAGCAAGCTTAAGAGATATAATGTTGTGTGACTCTTAGTAGCTACTTAAGAAAATTATCCTGTTATGCATTTGCCAATTTTAATTAATAAATAGAATATACAAGATCTAATTTTAATGCATCCCCATATCCCACACTGAAACCTCCCCAAATAGAAGCCATTATTATTCCAAAAATCTCATAATATTAACATTTTATGTCTTGCATTATGAGGTCATGACTTAAAACAAGGATCCATGTATAACATTTCATAAATATTTTTAGAAAAAATAAAATTTCTTGGGTAACACAACAGGCATCAGAGGATTCTGAAAATAATCAGTGTCATTAATATGGCCATTTATCACCACATCATAGATATATACAAGGACGATTGAAATAATTAAAATATAAATTCTTTTGTACTGTTTAGAGTATTAATGTGAACTGTGTATATTTCTACTAAATCCAGCTCTTTCAGAAGAGTCCAATATCCACTTAAGGAGCTCTTTTCTTTCAATCAAAGGTTGATATGAATTTAGCAGACTTGGTTTATATTTTGTTCAATCTGTAACTTGTAATAATGATTTAGAATATGTAAAGTGGTCCCCTATTCTTTAAGTGAACCTTCAAAATCAGAAACAAATCTACGTCCAAAAGAGCATAGTGGCTCCCTTAGGGTAAACCAGAGATAGACTATGAGTTGGAAATAACTTGCAGTTAGGTTAGAATGTCATGAAAATAATATTATTGAATTAATTTAGCTCACATCAGCATCTCTGGCAGACCCTGCTTACAGGATGCCCAGGGCTGAAATAACATTGGTTCTGCAGTTTGTATGCAACAGTTTTGGCAGATAATCATGGCGGTGCCAATACAGACCTTAAAAACTACATTATTTTTACTCACCTTCTTATTTTCTTAAGCATTAGTTTTTCCTTTGTGCCTAATTAGAAGATAATCTTTAGGCCCAGGAAATTATTTTTTTTAGTTTTTAACATATTTTCATCCTTGCTATGGCCCCACAATGTAGTTGTATACATTTACCATTTTAATTTCTTAGTCTTAAATAAAACAGCAATGAATTTTGAGCAAGTATTACTCTCACTAAAAATCAAGAAAAATTTTACTCTGAAAATCCAAATGAATGTCGAAGCCATTAATATTAACATCACAAAGACAATTTAACTTTAAAGAAGAGAAATCAGACATATTTTAAGGAATTGTCAGGACAAAGGTAGACAAGTTCAGGGCTAAATGAGACATAGTCAAAAAGTAAAAGGTAATGCTCAGAGTTTCCACAACGATGCTGTTAACCTCAAGTTGTAGAGATTGCCTTTTACCCTTGATGGATATAATTTTACCATCCAAAAGTGTAAGTGTGTGTGTGTGCGTGTGTGTGCACACGAATGTGCATGCATATGTGTGTGTGTGTGTAAATGTTAAGAAAAATGAGACAGATACAACATTTATCATATGGCTCTAGGTAGCAAAATATTTTTGAATACATCAGACAAATATGAACTCATCCAGGATATAGCAAGCATATTACCATGGATTAAATACTTATGGTCTCCAAGGTCTCAGATCCTTTATGGTTATCATATAATACAAACCCACTTTAAAAACTGTTGTATTAATTTATCATTTATGCATCCATTTATAAGTACTTCTTTTTTCTTATGTGGTAATCACTACTATGTGTACTATGGATTAGTAGTAGAAAACCATGGTCTTAAGCTTTTAGAGCTTACAACCTATGAGAGACAAGCATGCCAATATACATTAAATAGTATATGATGAATATTATGAGAAAAGACATATAGAAGCTATGATAACATGTGACCAATTGAAGCCTCACTGGAGGAATGAAGGATATTAGGTAATAAATATAAAGTGATTTGTAAGGAAAACGTCATTTTATTATGTACAAGAAGTGAATAATAAACTTGCGTGATATATTTTTACATTTGTTTACATCATATCATGCTCATGGATCAGAAGAATCAACACCATTAAAAAGTCTATATTACCCAAAGTGATGTACAGATTCAATGCAATCTCCATTAAAATACTAACATCATTTGTCACAGATCTGGAAAAAATAATTCTATGCTTTGTATGGAACCAGAAAAAACCCTAAGCAACAAGAACAAATTGTGAGGAATCAATTTACCAGACTTCAAGGCTATAGTAAGCAAAATGGCATGGTACTGGCACAAGAACAGAGATATAGAGCAATGGATCAGAAAAGAGAACCCAGATATAAAACCATCCTCATATAGCCATCTGATATTTGACAAAGCAGACAAAAACAT
Organism: Propithecus coquereli; assembly: GCF_000956105.1. Taxonomy (NCBI): domain Eukaryota; kingdom Metazoa; phylum Chordata; class Mammalia; order Primates; family Indriidae; genus Propithecus; species Propithecus coquereli. The sequence continues at coordinate 4,530,334 of NW_012137414.1, forward strand.
ACACTGGTAAAAAGAATCCCTATTCAATAAATGGTGCTGGGAAAACTGGACAGCCACATGTAAAAGACCAAAACAGGATCTTCACCTGCCACCTCACAAAAATAAACTCATGATAGATAACAGACTTAAACCTAACGCATGAAACTATAAGAATTCTGGAAGAAGAGGTTAGAAAACTTTTACAGATATCAGCCTAGGCAAGGAATTTATGAAGAAGACACCCAAAAGAATCACAGAAACAACAAAAATAAATAAATGGGACTTGATCAAATTAAAAAGCTTCTTCACAGCCAAGGAAACAATCAATATAGTAAACAGACAATCTACAGAATGGGAGGAAACATTTGCATGGTATATATCTGATAAACAGCTGATAACCAGAATCTGTAAGGAACTCAAGCAAATCAGCAAGAAAAAAATCAAACAACCCCATTAAAAAGTGATCAAAAGACATGAACAGAAGATTTTTAAAAGAAACTAAATGGTCAATAAATATATAAAAAAAGGTCAATGTTTCTAATAATCAGGCAAATCAAGACCACAATGAGATATCACTTAACCCCAGTGAGAATGGCTTTTATCAAAAAGCCAGAAAACAATATATGCCGGTGTGGATATGGAGAGAAAGGAACACTTGTACGCTGTTGGTGGGACTGCAAACTAGTACAACCTCTATGGAAACTAGTATGGAGAAACCTCAAAGAACAAAAAGTAGACCTACCATTTTATCAAGCAATCCCACTATTGGATATTTACCCAAAGGGAAAAAAAAGTAATTTTATCAAAAAGACACTTGCACTTGAATGTTTATTGTAGTATAATTCACAGTTGCAAAGATGTGTAATCAATCCAAGTGCCATCAATACATGAGTGGATTAATAAAATGTGGTATACATATACCATAGAGTACTACTCAGCCATAAAAAATATTGAACTAATAACTTTTGTAACAACCTGGATGGATCTGGAGAACATTCTTCTAAGTGGAGTATCGCAAGAATAGGAAAACATGTACTCACTATTAAATTGGAACTAATCAATCAACATTTATGCTTACATATGGAAGTAAAACACGACAGAAATCAAGGTGTGAGGGGGGAGATGGGGATGGTTAAATTCACACCTAATGGGTACAAAACACAGTATCTGGGTGATGGACATACTTATAACTTTGACTGAAACTATACAAAAATAATGCATATAAGCAAAATTTTTGTACCCCTATAATATTCTGAAATAAAAAAAATAGTAAATTTGCTTTATAAACATATCAAAATAGTTAAGACAGGAGCAGCAAAATTAGCAAATAAATGCGTTTAGGGACCTATAAAAAGCTAAGAAGTTTCTGGGCTAAAATTAGATTTAAAAAGTAACGGGGAAAATACCGCCAATGGTACAAATGCCAGGCTGACAAAGACCATGGTTCTCAATATACATGCTCTGTTTATGGTATGCCAGAGAGAACTCAAAATCATAGGACAGAGAATACGGCACATCTTCATTGAATATCAACTTTAGTAGAAGGTATATAAAAATTAACAACAGATATATTGTAAAAAAAAAAAAGAGTATGATATTCACATAACTTGTAAAGGAAAAAAAAGAGGCTAATAAATTTTCAACTTCTAGCAACATCAGTATCCAAATTTATTCACCAGTATAATAAAGGGATTGAAGGGATACATATTTGTTCACTTACTGGCAGGGAGCCATTGACTATTTTAGCCAAGCAATGTCATCCTAATAGTACCTAGCAAGCCTTGAGTTTATGGACATAAACAGGTTAATTTTCTAGAAACTTTTCTTGATAAAAATTAAAATTTGTTAAATATTTATTTTCTAACTAAGAAATTGCTTGCCTTTATTCTCATTCTAAGTATATATATCATTTATCCTGGAAAATGACATACAAAAGAGATTAATCTATATTTTAGTGGTGGTACTTGGCAGAAATTTCTACACTGAGATGTCTGCCCGGGAATAATAGGCCAGGACAAGAGTTCATGGTTATATTTCTGGAGAAGAGCTCTGCATCCTTGGCTGTGAATGAGAAGACACTCAGCTACCTAGTAAAAGATGTTTGTATTAACACCAAAGCAGCAATAGATAGATAAATGATATACAGATTAGATATAGAAAGTGAATAAATAAATTTAAAAATCAAAATAAAATATTTTCAGGAAGATTCAGTTACAATTTCCTAAATTTGCCTTAACTTCAAGCAACACTTGAATAAAAATAACAAGGAATTTTTATCTTGGTAAATCTAATACATGCAGGTGCCTTCTGAACTGTCTGCTTTTCTCAAGCATCTAGGAGATGAGAAGCAGGAGGTACAAGATCAATATGTGACAGCCAACCTCTCTAGATATCTAGGTAATGCCAAGGAATCCAGTAGTGCATCTTTAAGCCTGCTGTATTAAAATTCAAATGCCTTATAAGCTTTCAAAGACTAGATACAGCATCCTTTTAGAGGAAATTGAGATGGAAACAACCTGGTCAGTACTCCTTAAAGGATATTTGTGTATATTCAAATACGATTGATTTTAGTCACAATGGTATTGATTTATCTTTTATTATCTTGTTGTAAAATTGAAATCAGTAGGTACTGATTTTTTAAAAAAATGGGATTTTCCCAATCACCGTAAATATTTGTCAAATTAGTAACAATAATTTATTTCAATAAATAATCTCCATTTTTATTTTGAGAGAATATAATTATTTTGCTGGCATTTCATGAGAATATTGGTTTTACAAAATATGTTTATAGTTATAAAGAAGTATTTATGTTTGCATGATGGCTAATTTTAGGTAGCAATTGGACTACATTAAGAAATACTTAGAGAGTTGGTAAAGCATTATTTCTGAGTGTGTCCTTGAGGATGTTTCCTGAGGAGATTGGCATGTGAGTTGTTAGACTAAGTGAGATTCAGCCTCAATGTGGGCAGGCACCATACAGCTACTGGGGGCCCAGATGAAACAAAAAAGCAGAAGAAAAGCAAATTTCTTCTCTCTCTCTCCTGGAGCCAGAGCACCCTTCCTCTCTTGCCTTTGGATATCAGAATTCCAGGCACTCTTCCCTTTGGACTCTAGGACTTGCACCAGCAGCCCCTAAGGTTTCGGGCCTTTGGCCTTGGACTAAAAGTTGGCGTTCCTGGTTCTGAGGCTTTCGGACTTGAACTCAGCTACACTACCAGCATCCCTGGGTCTCCAGCTTGCAGACCACCTGTTGTGGGACTTCTCAGCCTTCATAGTTCTGTGAGCCAATTTCCCTAAAAAATCTCCTCATCCATCTTTCTGTCTATCCATCCATCCATCCATCCATCCATTCTATTGGTTATGCCTCTGGAAAACCCTAATATAGTTTATAATAAAATAAATTTTGCTATGATATCTAATAGTGTATATTTACTTATTCTTCTAATCTACAAGACAGAAAAAGTTCCACAAAACAGAACTACTATCTTATTGTATTATTCAAACCATTGCTTCTTTGAAACTTATTACTATCCCATCTTACACTCCTGATCCTCTTAAGAACTTCTTCCCTTCCTTCTCAGTGGCATGTTATATACACATACATGGAATGGAATACATTCTGCAAACAGCCAAGTGTTTTATTTTCTAGTTTCTTTACTTTGCTCCACATGTCTCCTGTACTCACGAGACTAATGTAACTCATCAGATCAATCTTAGCCTCTGAGTTACAAAAGTCTTTAAAACATATAGATGAGAGAATCTTGAGAACCAAATTATATTATTTTCAAGAGCCAGATATTTTATAACACAAAAAGCTAAGCCTGAGCAGAAACTGGACAGAAAATATTTGCACTAAATGATAGATTTAAAACAGATAAAAGACTATTCAAACTACCCTATTTTTACAGATTAAATAAAGATTATAGGAGCTGAAAAAATAGTTTCTGAGAGGGGACCTGATGTCATTCCATCCCAAAATGATGAAAACACCAGACATATTTGGGGTGATCAGAGAGCAGAGGAGAATTGTGATTGACTCTCTGGGTGAAGTCCAAAGAAGAAGCAGGTTTCACAGTGAATTTCTTCATTCCTGCATGGCACGATATTTGTAAAGTATAAATGATGGTAGGGCACATATCAAGAAAGAGTGCTTAAGAGCAAAGAACATCTATGGCCACAGAGAGCATCTCTACATTTTTGTGCCACCCAAGAGAGGCACAGAAATGTTTAAGAGAGGGGAAGATATATTTTACCCACCAACAAAATGACATTATGGTAAGGTTCCCGCAATTCCCCATGTCTCTTACTACAAATCCCCCCATAACCTACCGTCTACCCTGGGGAGAAGGGAGGAGGGGAACATTCCCAAAATGACTGAGGGAAAAAAGAACCAACGAACCAAAGAAAAATGTATTATCATAATTCACATGGAAGTCACTGGATTAAAAATTTTTCCATGTAGAAGGATGGGAGCTTGAACTAGAGATTGTCATGTTATAGAAATTTACATTTTAGCATAACTGAGTTTGTCACTTCGGCAGATTTTGCTGTAAACATATAGAGACCTCAAGATACACAATGGTTGTTCCAATCTTCCCTTTGCTCCTGCAATTGCCTAAGCTATGTTTCTTTACAAAAATTCTCATTTCTTGTTTCATCCTATCGAACCTCCCATTCATCTCTGCTCAGGAGCCTTCACTGTAAAGTGAATGTAATAATATCATGAACATAATTCACATTAATTTATGATAAGGGCCGGGCGCGGTGGCTCACGCCTGTAATCCTTGCACTCTGGGAGGCCGAGGCGGGTGGATTATTTGAGCTCAGGAGTTCGAAACCAGCCTGAGCAAGAGCGAGACCCCGTCTCTACTAAAAATAGGAAGAAATTAATTGGACAAC
>NW_012137414.1:4535301-4542611 GCF_000956105.1 Propithecus coquereli
CCACGGCACTCACTCTAGCCCGGGCAAAAAGAGTAAGACTCTGTCTCAAAAAAAAAAAAAAATATGATAAGGCTGAATCTGAAGTAATAACACCTGTGAATAGCCACTGCACTCTAGTCTGGGCAATGGAGCAAGACCCCACCACTAAAAAAAACTTTTTTTAATGCACAGATGCTTTCACCCAACAATTACGCTTCTAACTATTTATCCTATAGATATACTTCCATGTGAAGGAATGACAAGAATGTTTATTGCAACACAGTTTGTAATAAGAAATGACGAGGAAAAAATCCTCATATCCATCAGCAGGAGACTCGTTAAATAAATCATAGTACGACCACACACACGCAAAAATAAAGAGAATGGCATATTTCAGAGCAATGGGTTTATATACATGCATACTTTGGATCTCCAAATGGAAATAATATATGTCACGAATGCTAGGGTTTATAGTATCTCTTATTTTGCCATGCCTGCTTTTACACTCAAAGGGTATAAAAGCAGAATTATGGTCGCTTCAGCTTTGCAAACAGCCCCCACACACACCAAACCTTACATCAAAGAATTACTATTTAGTAAATTTAAATTAGGACAATGCATACTTGATATGTATATTATACTAAAACACATCAAATAGATGGCTATTCTCCTAGATTAAAAAAATGTAGCTACTTAAAAAAATTCCCCAAAGATGGGTAATTTGAATATATGAATATCTGAGATGTGTTCTTATCTGTAAAAAAAGATAACGACAGTGCCTGCCCTAAACCGATATTTTTTGCACATATAAGAATAACATCTATTGGATGTTGGGCAGGGGGGAGGGGGGAGGGGACCTGTATTTGCATATAGAAAGAGTGCAATGCGCACCACCCGAAGAATGGACATATTTGAAACTCGGACTTAGGGGGGAGGGGGGCAAGGGCAACATATGTAACCTAAACATCTGTACCCCCATAATATGCTGAAATAAAAAAAAATGAGATAAAGTAAGGAAAATGTACTCAAAAACGTTGGCTCTCTTCCCATTATGTTTCTTTCATACTCAGAGATGTCAAATATATTTATATTCTGATAGAACTAGACATATATATAGGACTAACTACAAGAATTAAAGGATGTGCAATCTCAATATGTTATGATAAACTAGCGGTGGGCCATGACACAGTGATGATTCTGATGATGTAAACTACTATGTGAGAAGAGGGAGATTGATAAGATATATCCAAGAAGAGTAAATAAGAAAAACATCAAGTATATTGAGAGGATCTGAAGAAAAATAAGAAGACATAGCTAAAGAAATATTTGGATTTCAAAGCATGCTCTTATATTGATTTTTATCTCACAGAAAAATAAAATACTATCATAGTTCTGGACTTATAACAGGTTAGAGACTAGTCCATGTTTTGAGTCTGTGAAGCATTACAGCATTAACCTGTCTCTTTTCTGCTAATCCCAGATCCAAAGTTCTGAGGGTGGTGGGTGGTGACGGCCTGTCACTTTAGTATCTCATTCCAAAATTTGTACAGAACTCAGCCAGGCAATGGCTGGATGAAATAATTATTAGTAAAAACTGTAAAAGTGAAGGTACGTCAAGAAGAAACATAGCTCTGCATTCATGAGTTGCTTCCCCATCACCTCCTTCATCTTCTCTCACAATCTCCAATGTTGGAAAAACTTTAAAATTCACACTGTGGAGTAGTGGAAAAATCATGCACATGGAAGTAAAAATTCCAGCTCCAGCATTTTATAGCCATGTATTAATATAATAATCTTGGTAAGTTATTTTGCCACTCTGTCAATTTCCTAAAGTATGTAATGGGAACATAATACTTCCCATACAACAAATAAATACAGCCTTCAACTTAGTATCAGGCATAGAATAAATGATAAGGTTTTTTTCAATGAATGGGTTGAAAGAATAAATTATATTAACTAACATTTGCTTGGTGCTTGGTGCATAATAGGACTCAATAAATGTTAACGACATAAATGGGCAAATGAATGAACAAATGAATAAAATAAACCTGGAAGAAAGTTTGTAATGATATGTCATGGAGTTATATCTTTGGCTACTGCCTGTTCTTGCCTTCATTGCTTATACAAAGACAAGCCATTTCCAGACCAAGGACTTTCATATCTTCTTCCTGAGCCTATTTGTGGCTTTAACATGCTGAAGTTTACCAAGCACATTTTAGACTTTTTGACCAACACTGTTTTATAATCTCTCTCAATTGATAATCTGAAATATTTCACTGAATTTTATTTACTATTTTCTTTGTATTCCTTAAATATGGGACTACTATATATATATATATATATATATATATATATGTACATATTTATATGTATACACACACACACACACACGGAAAAGTCCTAATTAAAATAACTACTCAAGTTTTACTAATTTACAAGTTTACTCAAGGTTCACAAGTTCTCTATATAATCAACTCGTGTCATACATGAAAAAGAAAAGACAGGCTTTCTATTATAAATGTAAGAGTTGTGCGTGCAGGTGACACCCATCTCCTAATATCAGTTTTAAGGCAAGTCTTAGTGCCTCACTATGTCAATGAAATTTTCCATTTGTGAAACATGTGTACCATACTTAGGAATGCTGTACCCGTGGAGAGTATTTTTCCACAGCTATCATGAGATAAATCTGTGGGAAGATTGGAGAAGTGGAGACATGTCACTATGGTCATTCTATAACATATATGAAGGTGAAGATAATATACTAATCATAATAAGAATTTCATTGTTACAAAAATTCCAAGTTTCCTTAATTAAAATACTTTTAAAATTAGCTCCGGTAAAAAATCAGTGACCAATTTCACATTGGAACTGTTCTTTGTGCTATGCCTGAGACAGCTGCCAAAAATCACACAGAGGTAACAGCTGTCACAGAAAGCTGAGGATGTAGGGAGTCCAGAGCACCAGAGGTTCTACCTTTCAGATGGATTGCCAAGTCAGACTAGGGCATATGATTTAAACATTGGTAGGTCAGACAGGAATGTCTGTGTGTGTGTGTGTGTGTATTCAACAGCATTTGACTGACAATTATCGCCATACTTAAATTTGATTTGCACCTTTGGATATGTACTTAAATAAAATAAATTACCAGTATCTTAAGTTAATGTATAAAGACATGGAATACTATTCTTACAGCTAAAGTTGGTGCTATGTAAGAAGGCTACGACAAGATTCTATAAAAAAGACATCTGCACTAGAATGTTTATAGAAGCATAATTAACAATTGCAAAGATGTGGAAACAACCCAAGTGTCCATCAATACATGAGTGGATTAGTAAAATGTGCTATATGTATACCATGGAGTTCTACTCAGCAACAAAGAGCAATGGTGAACTTGTACCTCTTACATTATCCTGGATGGAGCTGGAGCCCATACTACTAAATGAAGCATCACAAGACTGGAAAAACAAGCACCACATGTACTCACCATCAAATTGGTGTTACCTGATTAACACTTATGTGCACATATAGTAGTAGCATTCGACGGGTGTTGGGAAGATGGGAGAGGGGAAGAGGGGATGGGTGTATTCACACCTAATGGGTGTGGTGCGCACCAACTGGAGGATGGACATGCTTGAAGCTCTGACTTGGGTGGGTCAAAGGCAATACATGTAACCATTTGTACCCCCGTAATATGCTGAAATAAAGAATAATAATAAAAGAATCATATTTCATTTGGATCAGATTTATGATCTGTAGATAACAGGTATTCATCTAATTTAGGAAATGTACCCTTTTCTACCATGGGCATCAGAAATGAATTCAGAATAAAGGGATTCTAATTTCTTTGAAAAAAAAGATATTACTTCAAAAAAGAAAATCACACTGTTTTGACATTTTACCTGGTGCTTTGTGTATGATTAAATTATACACTAGAATTCAAAATGAAAAGAAAGATTCATCTCTTGTTCATCGAGTGACCTGATTTTCCAATTTAGTATGTCATCTCATATGTTTGGGAACTAAAATAGCATGGTCAGTAAAGCACAGACATAGATGCCAAGAATCTAGTTAACAAGTTGACTTACTATATGATGAACTATTTGTAAATTAAACTTTCCATTATTTTAAAGAGCAGCCTGATCAAAGTTGAGTTTTATTATGTTAATTCTTAAGCATACATAGCATTTAAATCAGTAAGTAACTGTGGTGATTATCCCCCAATACATCCTCTTTTCCTGTGCTCATTTATCCATTTGTCATAGCAGCAAAGCAATTGTTTTATTTCATTTTCTAAAATTCATTGGAATAAGTCCTATCCCACCATCAAGATTTAACAACTCATAAAAATTTCTTGACACATCTTTCTTTTTTCCTAAAGACTATCAAAATAAGAACAATGTTTTCTTAAAGTTGATGTTTAGAAATCTTACTTCTTTGAAAAACTATGTAATAATTTATACTTTATAGGGTCGTAATGTATAAATCTGATGTAGTACTTGGTTCAAGCAGGCGGTCTTTATTTTTCTCCAGAAGGTTAAAGTAGACGGTCTTTATTTTTCTCCAGAAGGAACACTGTCCTCCTTCCCTAAATTCATTTAAGTCAGATACACTTGCCCATCACAGTGTGGTTATCTAACAATTACCTGACTGAAAGGACAAACACAGAGAAATGTGAAAGGAAAGAGAAAAAGCCAAGTCATACTAATCAATTATTGTATTCAGTGGTCCCACAGATATAAACAGATCATCTCAACAACTAAAATAAAAATGTTTTACCTTTTCTATTCTCTCTACCAGAAAGCAGTCTGCTATACCATGACACCTTTAAATATAAGTCATCTAAGAGACATGAGAGATCCATGTATTCAAACTCGGAACAAGACAAAAAGGCATGAAAATATAAGAGATAAAAAAGGATGATTTAAGGGTATATCCCCAAAATATTCATTTGGTAATTTCCAAAGTATTCTCCAATTGCCTTCTCCATCCCTTGCCCCACCACTACCTAGATCCATCTGGGAAGCAGAGACACCAAATTAATATCATCTGCACAGAGATCAACTATGTTGTGGCCATGCAGCCTTTTGTAAGATGACCCAGGAACATAAATGTTATAAGTTCCAAAAAACTGATTCACAGGGGGAAGCTGCATGCATGCTGGCTGAGGAAGGAATCCCTCCTGGAGATGTGAGGGAGAGAAACATGACTGCCAGGCCTGCCATGTCAGCCAAATTGGCCTCAGCAATTAATGGGTTGGCACATGTTGCATCCAGAGTGTCTCCATAACTGTATTGTTTTCATGCAATTGTAAGCATACAGGATTCAGGGTCTAGGATCATGAGAAACAGCAAAAAAAAATGAGAGCATAGAAGTCACATCTGCCTTATGTTATAGACTCATGTGCACTGAAATGATGTCACAAACATATACAGCAGCATCACAAAGTCATGTATCAGCATAGCTAAATGACACAAAATTAATTTAAGCACAGATCGTCTGGCAAATATACAAACACAGATACCACGCATAATAATGTCCTATGCTAGTTATAACAGAGCTCTTTTGCCAAGGCAATTAAAGCTATCACAAATAAACATGCCCAAATATAAGGATTCATAGAGGTAAGTCCACATTTTAGCTTCTATATTTGGATCATTTATTACAGATCTTAAGATGGCTTCTGTCCAAGGCATCATGCATTTGGAGCCAATGATAACAGTTAAGCTATCTCAGAAAACCACACAAGGTTTATTATAACTCAAAATTCACAAATAATTGCTAGAGTTGTTTATTATGAGGTTATAATATTAGGTTAGAATTCTGAATTTGGGAGTTTCTCTCACCAAATACAGAGTAATAGGGCTGTAATGAGCTTTAGTTTTAGTGTAGGGAACCCTGTCATTTCTGTCCTGGGCAACTCTTGAAAAAACTGATGCCAAAATCAGTTTTTTTGGATGAAACATTTACATTTGGAAAATGATCAATGTCAATGCCTTGAATAGAGCCCAGAATTTGATACGTAACTGATCTGGATATAATTCACAGGTGTTACATGCTCCATGCTTTTGGCCCCTCCATCTGTTCTGCATCATTCTGATTTTGAATAGTTAGCACTTCAGTCAGTTTGTGCTAATCCAATATTCCAAATTGGACACTGGGATCATAGGACCAAATTATCTGGCTTAAATGAACAAGACCAGCAAATCCAGGGAATACATGGCTACATGGCTATATACGCATATCATTGGGGTAGAAATTGTTTTGGACTTTTCATTGTTTTTACAATTGAAAAATTAAGGATATAATATATGCAACATTAATTTTCAAACATGGTATCATAAAACTCATATTAGGATACAGTTTATAGAAATATGGTCTATGCTCACCAAATTGTAATTTACACTAACTTTATCTAAACCCAAACCTAATTCCAAAGATTAAATAAACATCATGTTTCAGAACATAAAGGTCAATAAGATATTATCACTGTCCTTTAAGGACATGGGGTTTTAGTGTGGGATAAAAAGGTGAAAAAAGATAATACATATATCCATACCCATATCATATACACAAAATAAAAGGTAATTGCTAATGTAGACACTCAAAACATCATGGTGATTCAAAGGAAAGAAAAAGAACGCCACATCAGGCTGGGTAATGTGAGATGAAGATAGATTTCATGTAAGATGTTACATTTAATGGGGTCTTGAATGACAGATGATAATTTTAAAGAGGTAGAACTTTGAAAAGGATAATCTACTCTGAGGAAGGGACACAAAGACACATATAAGCAAGGAAATATTAACCTACAGTGCATTGGAGCAGGGCAGACATAGTACATTTCAAATAGAACAGAGAAAAAGTATTAGAGAGAGTCCAAGAGCATAAAGATAGCAGCTTAGTTTGATGTCAAGGCACTAAACACCAAAACAAGAACATTTTACTTAAAACCATAGGCAGTAGGGAGTCACTGATTGTTACAGAGCAGAAGGTTGACACTATTAGACATGCTTTTTGGAAAGGCAGATTTAATTCCAGGTAATATAACTAAAAGGAATAAGAGATTATATTGAATATTATCTATGTGGCAATGTAAGAGGCATTGAAATATTTTGAGGACGTAATAGAAGTTGATGACATTGGTATTGGTTAGGAAGACAGAAGATAGGGCAATATTAAGTCAGACTCAATGGACTTTGGCAAATGAATTGGAGGCTAAAAGCAGAGGTACATAAATTCTTTGCCTAGGCCAATGTCTATAAGAGTTTTTCCAACATTTTCTTCTAGAATTGTTCTAGTTTCATGCCTTAGGTTTAAGTCTGTTATCCACC
>NW_012137414.1:4544206-4546458 GCF_000956105.1 Propithecus coquereli
TCTTGGCAATAGAAAGAACTTTTTTAACCTTGAGTCTGTAATTGTTGTTATCCAACATATATGCTTTTTCCTTATGGAATTTGATGGCAAAAACATAATTTAAAATATCTTTTGATGGACATGCCACAATATAGTCTGGGCTGTTTAGACAACACTCCTCGATACCAGCAGTGATCAAGAGGAAATCATGCAAAAGAGGCCATGTCCTGACTGAACAGTTACAGGGTACATTTTCAGGCATCTTTCTGTTTCCAGAACTTAATTATTCTCACACAGAAAGATCAAACCTCTGGCAATTAATGCTCTATCTGTGTCAGTAGTTCACAACTAATAGTCCAATGAGCAGAATATCGGCTTGTAGTACTACTGTACTTAAAGTGTACAAGCCACAAATGAGGTACAATTTAAGAATCAGGGATCCTGAAATAAAAGCTAAAGATCACCAATCACGTGTATGTGCGTTTGCATGTGCATGTGTGAATGTGTGTTTAGACTCTTTTGCAAAAATGCAAATCGAATTTGCAAAAATGCAAATCAAATTTGTAAATCACCAAAGATTCAACATTAGTTAAAAGAGTAGAGTTGGAGGTCAGGTGCATATGGGAATATTGACAGAGAAGGCCTCTGAATAAGCAAAGAAGAATACAGGAGGACCTGGTATCAAGATAAATAAAGCAACTTGCATACAAAAAAATTAATTGTCTGGACTACAAGAAAGAGAAGGCTGTGAAAGGACCTTTTTCCACCCATCCATCCATCCATTAATTCATTCATTCGATACATATTTATTGAATATATTTTAAGTGTCAGAGACTGTTTAGCACTGGGATTATAGCAGTGAACAAAACAAATTTCACTTTCTCAAGAAGCTTGCATTGGACATTGGGAGCCATATTTCAAATAAAATATAAGGGCTAAATAGAGAGTGACATGTTAGACAGGATGGTCAGGGAGAGCCTTTATGGGGAATGATCTAAATGAAATGAGAGGAAGCCATACAAACATAAGTGGGGGAAAAGGAGGGATCGTCCTAGACAAAGGATAAATTGAGTGCAAAAGCCCGGAGTCAGGAATATGCTTGGCACAGTTGATCAAGAAAAAATCAACTAAGCTAGTGAACCTGGAAAAGAGAGTGTCAGAGAGAAAAGGGTGGGGAATGAGACAGGACAGGGAGCCAAAGGCCAGACAAAGTAAATCTTATAGGCCAAGGTTAAGAATTAGAATTTTGTTTTAAGGCTGACAAGAAGCCATTAGATGTATGTTTTACAAGAAACCTTCTGGTTGCTGTGTGGATAACAGGCTGATGGGGGTAAAACTGGGAGCAGTAAAACAAATTAGAATGCTACCGTAGCTGGCAAAAAAAAAAAAAAATAAAATGATTAAGGATTGAACCAGGAAGAGACAACGAGTAAGATATCTTTGAAGAGTGGATCTCAGAAAGTGGTCCCTAGAACAGCAGCATCAGCATCATTTAGAAACTGTTGACAAGTACAAATTCTCAGGCCCTGCCCCATCAACTGATTCAGAGACTCTGGGAGTGGGACCCAACAATCTGTGTGTTAACAAGCCCTGCAGGTGACTCCAATGCATGCTGAAGTTTGAGAACTATTGCCTTAGAAATAAAGGCTCCCATTGTTCTGATGGGTCCTGAATCATTTCAGCACTTTTGTGTCACTGACTAAATGTGTGTGCTTGCACATGTGTGTGCCCGTGTGTGTGTACTGTAAGAAACGTCTGTCTCAGAAAGCAGGGAATTGTATAAGAACATTTAAAACAATGTGAAATAGGAAAAAATTCAAATGTGGAGTATGAAACCTAACTGTTTATTGTCTCAGAACCTAAAGAGTGAATCTTTTGCTCTAAGTTCAGGCCATATTCTGACTCATTTATAATACAGCATCATCCTACTTAATACAAGTTTTAATTCAAATTGCCAGTACTCTTTCGTGCACAAATACATAGTAGAATTTAACGATTTCATTATCAGTAATAAACAATTACTTTTCAGATTTTCAGGCAAGCCATATATTCAATTTTTAAGACACTTCTTTTACTAGTGATGGGCATCTACATTAACAGAAACTGAAAACCCCAAATCAATGTGAGTTGTACATAACAAGTGGGTACCACAGTCTACAGTGCAAAATTGAGAATTAAATAAAAACCTGAATATTTTGAATTACTATTTGGGGCTGAAAGCATAATTGGCCACAAGAGAGACTTAAAAACCAAAAAGATCCTAGAATGATAAC
>NW_012137414.1:4547803-4551808 GCF_000956105.1 Propithecus coquereli
GGAAACAACATTAACCAAAAAGTTGCTATAAATCACATGAGGGTGGTATTATAAAACCACTGCTTAAAATACTCATTTCAGGAATGAAGAAATTTAGATTCAGACAAGTTACTTGCCAATATGTCACTAGGTTACTTGTCCAACTAGAAAGTAGTAGACTGAGATTAATCTTAAGTCTGAGATAGAAGTCTCTGGATGCTTTCTCTTTTCCATGCTTCTTATCCTAATTATTTCAAATAGTATATGCATGGTATATACTGTAAAGTCTCAAGAGCATCCACCATCCCTATTGATTTTTGGTCTATTTATTTACCTAGCACATAATATAAACCCAAGTATTTACTGTAATTTAATTATAGATAAAACTAACTGCTCAAGGAATCTAGTATCCTGCACAATACATATAGTAGGCAAATAATAATATAGAACACCACATGTTAAATGCTAAGAGAAGTACAACTACTACATTAGAGGAACAGAAAGGAAGATTGAAATTAATTCTGACCCAGGAAACAGGTCAGACAGGTAGGGGAAACTGCTGATGCCCCATTTGATGGCCTTTTACCAGCTCTGTGCATCCATGCCCTAGTTGCTACACACGTTGCTGCTAAAGACTCACTGCTGAGACATTCTGAATATTATTCTTGGGCACTAGAGGAGAAGATCAAGAAATATATGAGAGTTTTACATCTCTCATCTCCTTAGGTGGCCCCTAGTCACTGAGTGAATAAGACAATGAAAGTCCAATTCCTTTGTTTCAAGACATAGACTCTCAAGTATAAACTGTGGCCCTCATGGTACCAGACTGAGTCTGGAACTTTACCTAAAATTGAACCCTTCCTTGGTTTCTTCCCCTTCTCTGATTTCTCAACTTCATTACTGAAAGCAGAGAGAATGGTGAGTATAGGAAAATACTAATTGTTTTTGGTGAAAAAGCAGAAGTCTAATGTGTAGGTTGCCTTGTGTATAGTGGTAAATGAGTTCAGAGAGAAGGTTAAAGAGATGGTAGTCAAATAATAAGGCATTCTGAATGAGGCAATAAAGTCTTCATTTAATAGATAAAGGTAAGACACTGCAAGTTTATTTTCCCCGTATATTAAATAAGGTGAGCAGTTCTCTATATTTCCGTCTCCATACATTTTGTCTATCAACATTCTAATTGTTCTTAAGGATCATTTGGCATATTGCTATATGATTCTTGATATTTTTTCTTGATTCCACAAACCTAAAGGCATGCTCCTTTCTCTTTCCAGTCATTTGTGTGCACCCTTTCTATGTAAGAATCTTTTCCCCATAATTTCTTATATATTTCTTCTCTTTCTCATAGTAAATATGTTTTCTTAATGCAGAGTCAATTTTCAATGATTATATTCCTAAAACCTTTGCCACTGTCTTTTCCACAGAGTAAATACTCAGTATTTGATGAATTAAATTGCAAACTAAATATTAAACCTTAGATTTTATTACACATCACTTTTTTCCACATCAGCACTCACTTTGTTAAGAATAGGAGAGCAGGTGCTCAAAAATCATTGTCTCTTTACATTCTCAATACCATCTGGGCTTCTATTTTGACATTCTGCAGAATAACAGGGTCATTCAATCAATAGTTATCTGAATATCCTCTAATATCTATTAATACAATCCTCTAGGGGTAGAGGAGGGGAGAAATGGGAGATAGGAGGGAATATTTCACAGTTCTTTCTGTTATAACAATCTAATTTAGATTCTTCTCTAGTTAAAGCACTGTTTTAAAAATAACAGCAAAATAAATCAAATATGACTCATTTTTAATTATTCTGTACTATAATAGAAGTGGTCTTGTTATTTACAAAGTCTACAAAAATTGGCCAGTAAATTAAATCATAAATTCTGAGAAAAATCCCTTCTAATTACATTTGGATGACAAGTTGACTCAATATTGAAGTGACTATTTAGGGGTGTCAGTAATACACTTTTTAAAAAATTATGCTACCAACAGACTGTATTTTACTTTCTTTTGCATAGGAAAAAGTTCTTTATAGTCACCTTGGTATTGACTACTACAAGAAATGTGTGGCAGTTTAAAATGATGCTTTAAATAGATTTAATACTTTTTCTCTATTTTGTCTAGATTACTCTGCTGCCCTGTTATATTATTTTTTATGCTAGGAAATGTAAATGTAATCTGTAAAATTTTAAGAGGACACATTTTAGAGCCAAGTGTATCTGTCTCTATAATGAAGAACATAATATATGAATTTGAAATCATTATGAGTTTCACTCTTGTGAAAAATTTCAATGAAATATATAATGTTGATGATTGATTCTAAAGAATCTTAATATTTTCTCATTGTATGCTTTCATGTTAAAATATAGCTGAAAAATTATTTTAGTTTTGGCACAAATATCTTCTCCATGAGGCCTTCTCTAGAAGAGACCATTGGTGTGATCAAATATCTCACATCCTCCCTTACATTTCCCAGCCTTCCTTGCAGTGATGTTGGGGTCAAATGACTAGTTTTGTCCCCAGGATTGTATAGTTGTAATTTCCAGGCTTATAGTATTAAGAGCTGGTGGCCTTCTTTCACTTGTATATTCCTGTGACAACTTGGGAACTAAGTGTTACAAATAGTGTAACCAGGACAGGGAGAAGAGCCATCAAAACTACAATCAGGAAACTAACACTTGATTGTAGTAAGTCACTGGGTTTTGAGCCTTTGCCTGTTTTGGCACTTAATCTTATTTATCGTAAATAACATCCATTCCTTATTTTAAACGGATCTCCCCCCTTTCCAGGCCATTCTATCCCCCTTTCCTGTTTGATTTTTTCCTTAGCATTTATCACCATCTAGCATACTATAAATATCACTTATTTATTTTATATTCTATAACCTTCAACTGGATCAACGCTCCATAAACCAGGAATGCATGTTTATTTCAGAGTAGTTTACTATTGTATCCTTAATGATTTGGGCTGTACCTGGAAAATAGTAGCTACTCCCCAATTTTGCCACTTGGCGATGTTACACAATTTCTCAACCCTCAATTATATTTCTTACACTGTACTTGTGAAAATGAAAGCGGACATGTGTAAATCTTCTAGTTTCACAAGTAGTATACATTCAGATCCTTTAATAAATTATGCCTTTATGAAAACATCACCACCTGGTTATTGAATAAGATCTATCACGAATTTTTTCAGGATTACCTGAGAATAAATTTTGAGCAATACATCATGATAACTTAAGATTGTGCAGTAAATAACATTCACCAATTTTTATTCATAAAATTGTTCACTGCAATTTACCAAGACACATACATGCATAAACACAAACACATATTTTTACACACACAAATATAAACACATAAAATTATGTGTATATATGTATACATATATACAAATAAAATGTGTATATATGTATACATATATACACATAAAATGTGTGTATATGAGTATGTTTATATATGCTAATATACATATATATATATATATATGAGACAGAGAAGTAAAACTGTTTTTGTAGGTTTCATCTAATATATCTGTGGTTTCAATTCCCAATGTTATGGAAAGACAAAGAAATATAAATGTATGCTGAATAAACATCTGCTTTTCTCACACTGGGATAAAGGTGAGGAGTAAAAAAGGTAGAGAACAAGTAGATATTGTGACAGTTATGCCTCTGAGCGCAACTTATATACTCTAGAGTTATATCTGTTCATTTTGTGTATCAAATGCAAGAAGCATTTTGCCACTCTTCTAGCAGATGTCACTGCTTATCAAAAGATTTTTCTTGAAGGGTGACTCAACCTAAAACGAAAATCAAAGTAATTCAACATTATGTGCAGTGACACCAAATACTCATTTTTTTTCTGCTAAAGTACTCCCTGAGAATATTTTTCTACCCCAGAAATTTTCTCCCAGACTAAACTCTAATATCAATAATATAACGAAAATTAGTTCACAATAAAGGGGAAAATACCAAGACAATAAATAAAATTATTAAGAAGCATGGTGCTTTAAGA
>NW_012137414.1:4552448-4558470 GCF_000956105.1 Propithecus coquereli
CTATTTATAGAATTTCAAATAATAACTTTTCCTAAATCATCCCTTTACTACAAAGAAGCAGAAAATGGAAAACCCAAAAGCCTCATGTGACTGATTTTTATAAGGGCCACTGCTGTATTTTTTACCTGCCAAGTGTTTTCAAAGGCAATGTAACACCAGAAATGAAGCAGTGAGCCAGCCTGAAGCATTTATGCGCCCTAGATTTTCTATTCAGGAATCGCAGTGTCTGATTCCTGGGTTACACATTATTCTCTGCCTTCTTATAAACGCTAAAATCCAAAATACCAAATTTCAAAATTCACAAATAAACTTTAGTCCTCATAAGAAAAATCCAGGTGAAGAAGAAAGATTGAAAGTATACTTATGCAAATATTTAAGCATTTTTGTGTGCCTTTAAAAATAAAACACATAAAGTCAGTCTGTGGAATAAAGAAATTACAAATGACATCTTGTTGGGCCCCTTTTAACACTTGCTTCATTGACAATTTTATTCTTCTTTATGGTATGTGCTGAGGATTCTCACAAGCTTTTCTACTTTCATTTAGAGCATGGTGATTAAAATTTAAACATATTTCTTCTAAATGCATTATCCTTTCTGTCAACTTGGCAGTATTCACCCCAATTTTATCTCCCATCTATTTCTTGCACATTTGGTGCACACATTTCAGTTTTAGAAATTTTCCTAGGTCTCTATTCACTAAAATAAACACATCAATGAATGATACAAAATATTAGTGTTGAGGGGAAGTGCAGGAGTGAAACAAGAAGAGGAAACAGCAAGATCCACCACTTTTTGTGATGTATAAAATGATGTGGTAACAATGGTTTATTTTGCTATTCTGAATAATTTGCTATTACGCTAGGTTTAGTTTGAAATGCATGCAGTTAAAATAGCATGCCAAAGTAGATTTTACGTATTCTATGATTTTCACTATGGTAATTTATTTTTGCATCATTAGTGCATTGGCTAGTCACAACATACTTTTTTTTTTTTAGGAGTGTTGAAAAGATGTATATTTATTCACTTAGAGGTATTAAGTAAACAACATAATGTTAAATAAGTTAGGAAAGAAAGTCCATTCCAAAATATTAAAAGTGATCATTTTTTAACTGATGGAGAGAAGAGGGAGAGAAGAGAGAAATGGAGAGAACAAAGAGGGAAAGAGAAAACAACTTGCATAATGTTGTAAAGCACACTCACCACTCCACTATGTACTTACCTTTCCCCAAAGAAACCAGAAGAAAAGATCTATAGTTTCTTTGGGGATTTTGGCCCCCAGGCCCTCTCTCATCTAGTGTGTATCTATAACTGTGAACCTCTTGTCGTGCTATAATTTAGGGTAGTTTGAGAGTTTTCAAGAGTATTTTTCACTGTATTTGTTCTCTATATTACTCTCTGACTTTAGAATCTAATTCCTACTTGAGATCTGGCTCCAGTGTACTTTCTAATCTTAAAGAATATAACTAAGCATTTTAATGATAAAATGGATGGGTATGATTTCATTGTCTACTGGTAACTAGGATGTAGCATTGCAATTTCCTAATGTGTAAATTAGATGAAACCAGCTTCAAGTTATTCTTCTGAGGATGGAATGAGATAACATACATTAAGGCCTTGGTGCAGTGCCTGACTCTACAGGAAAACAAAAATTTGGAGCTAATATTATTATCTGCAGGTTTTATATTTATTTCTCTCTTGTCTAGAACAGAATTAAATCTTTACATAATTATAGAAAGTTTTCCTAATATAAAGGTACTATTATACCTAAGCAGGTCGTATCTTTAATGTTCACTTGCCAAAAGCTTTTAAAGAAGTCAAAATATCACTTCCCTTAAAATATTATCAGTTGTCATTATTTATATTTATTGAAGGTCTACTATGTTTTAGCCTCTGTAATAAGAACTCTATATTTAATATTGTTTAATCTTCACAGTGACTGTGGAAATAAATCATTATGCTATTTTGTAGATGCAGCTTCTGAGGTGCAGAGAGCTTTAGTAACACATCTAAGGTAGAATTGTTAAGCAGCATCTGAGATATGTCTGTGTTTAAAACCAGTGCTTTGTCTGTTTACAACTAGCCCACTATAGTTGATTAAATACACAATAGAGCATATAGTCATTATGTATCATATTTGGGTTAGTGTCAGCGCTTCCTGGTATCTTTTATCCATGTTATTATTTGTAATACAAAGTACCTTTCATTACATTGAAAATAAAATATGACAGCACTGTTGAAACATGACTTCCATTTTTGTAATTCAGACTGACCTATTTGTAATTTAACAGATATTTTCCCATGAAGAACAAAATAGGACTGACCATATAATAAAAATCTCTGATAATAATTCTCATGTGTACTTAGAGGAAGCTATGTGCATTTGGTTCTTCTGTATTATCACCAAAACTAGTTTGATTAGCAAAAACTAGTCAAACCCAGTTGAAGCAATAACCATAAATGTTGTACTTTTATTGAAGAATACATGTATTTAAAAAAAAATAAAGTTAATTTTCCTTTTCCTGGAAGCTACTGTAAACTATGTGTGCCACTGAAACCAAAGATGTCTGATGTGGGCAGCACTAGTTATTTTTGTTTTCCTCCTTCCAGAACCACAGTAAATGTAAACTCCCTACTCAATTCAAGTTAGTTAAGATTGTATGATTTTCTTTGACCAATAAAATGCAAATGGAATTTATGTACATCATTCTTGATCTTGCCCTTCCTCTGCCGTGGCCCTCATGGAAGTACATGTCAATTCTGTGGAGCATCCTTAAGACTTCACATGGAGAGGAGTTCCCCAGGATTGTTACAAAGAGCCACACAGACTTAGTGCGAGGGAGGAAAAAATAAATGTTTTTGAGACACTAACATTTTTCTTTAAAATTTTTAAATAACTGATACACTTGACATAATAGGATACCACATTAGCACTGAGAAATATATTTCCACTATTATGTAGGAAGTGAAAATTTTCAATAAAATATTTACCAATGACTAAAACTTTTGTGTATAATCATGTTTCCAATACAGATATTCACTGATTACAGTTGTTTCACAAGTCACATGCTACATTAAGGTCAAACTATTGGGAATATCTTAGGTATCATATCCAGCAATTTTCTGTGTGAATCATGTTTTTTTTTAATTTCCTCCCACATCCTTAATGTACTTAATAAATCATTTTTTCTTGATAATTTTAAATTTGCTGCCACAAATTTTCGCAAGTATGGTATAATGATTTAAAATCAAGGGAGACAGTATTCTATATGTGTGTATATATAAAATATTAATATATATTATAGTTTATATATTTATCTGTGTGTAAATTATATATATATACATACATGTAAATTATTTACAAAAGTAAAACACCCTGATTATAAGATTTTTGTTAACAATTATATCACAGTGAAAATTAACACTAACAGAAAACAAATATTTGACATGATAAATTATCAACAACTATGTCCACGTAAACTCTAATACCTTAATTGACAAAAGTAAATCAAAATAGACTACAGTAAAATAAACAAAGCACAGTGATTTTTGGATTCTGAATAATCACAATCTTAGATACTTAAAAGTCACGGTATAGTAGCAAATTACCAATATTTTCATTTGTAAGCATCACTTATCAATATACTGAATTCTGTTAAAATATTTTTGGCTGAAATGTCAAATTATAAATAGCTTCAAATTCTACCTCATCCACATATGGAAAAGGAAGAAAAAATATTCATGATGAAGTAAAGCTAGTACCTGTTAATTAGCCCTCCAATGGGATCTTCATGGTTATTTTCCTTACACTAATAATGCCATGGCCTCTCCTAATATATTCTACAAAAAATCATTTGTTATAGAAAGAAATCATTGACTTGCTTCAACTGCCATCTCATAAGAATTAAGTATATTATGATGGTCCTATCATGTACACTGAAGGAAACAACCCATTTCTTGCCACACAGTTGATTTCACTGCTTGAGAAAACTTGAATCGAATAATTATTTCAGCTTTCAAAAATCCTTCATGACTGTGTTGCCAAATTAACGCACCCCAGTTTAAATGACACAAAAGTTTTTAACATGCAACATTTGGTTAGTGAAATTTCTTTTTTCCTATATTAATAACCTGCCAATAGTTTAGAAGTTTAAGTTAGGTAAGAGTGAATAAAATCTCTTCATTACAAATCCCATTGAATAAAGCTAAGAGATTTTACCAAATCTTTCTTAAATATCACATGATATTTGGTGGATATTTGTGTTTGGTGTCAGAAAATAATAACTTTTGCTCAATTCTTATGTTGATTCTTACATTAATTCCATTTTTGTACATAGTTTATTTGACAAATAGATGAGACCATACATATTTTAAATTGTAAATTATCATCAATCCCTAAAACAAACTCATTTTTTATTGCACGGCTGAATCTTTAATAATTTGACTCAGGAATACCACTAGGAATTATGATAGAATTAGAGATTCATAGCCCTATTTTTCCCATTTTCTCTCATAGCAAATGGGCTCTTAACATGGCTAAAGAATCCTTGGGCTGCTACCCTTCCTTCCCCACCCCAAACTTGGTCTATTTTCTAAATGAGAAGCACTTAGTTACTATGGCAACAAGCTTTATATGAACAGGTCTATAGAGCACCTAGTGTTGTCTAGCATTTGCTAATAACCATCAAATGAACACAAAGCAGTATTGAGGAAGTCATACTTGATAAAGGAAAATATATGTTCAAAAATATATCCCCAAAATACATGCAAATATAGGATATAATACAAGAGCAAAAACATCAATTATTCAATCAAACATTAATTGTAAGTAAATCTGAGCCTGGTTATTTTGGTTGCTATAATCTTTAGCTTTTCATAAATAAAAAGAATGGGATTATATGTCCTTGAAGGGCACATGGGGATAGATTTGAAATCATGGGGGTCAATATCTGTTTACATCATCACTAAGTCAATGAAATATTAAAATAAAGCCAAACTTTATAAAACAACATAGCACTATTTCTAACCTAAGGGGGATTTTATTTTTTAATTTCAAAATCAAAAGACAGCAGCTTGCAAAATATTTTTGAAAAGAAACAATCCAAAGTTATTTAAAATCATTAGCTTGTATTTTGATGCCTCAGATTTTCTGAGTATTATGCATGCAATGAACCACCAAGATTTCAAGAAAGGACCTTTTGTTCTAGCTTCCACCTGTTATCCTCTTCAGGGAATCCCTTTACCACAAAGAGACAAATTGTTCAAGGTGTTATCCTTCCTGGGTAAGCCAGTATCTAATGACTGATGGAGGAAGAAGTGTAAAGTTCTGGCCATTTAGGCCCAATGCAGATTGATCCTGGCTGTCTAGAGCTTCTTGTGATGATGGCTGAGACCCAGTATCACAAACTGGCTTTCTGCTGCTTCTTCCCTTACATAGTGTTTGGTCAGTAAGTCATCCCTTAATAAATATCCTGAAGACTAAAACCCACCTTAGAGTTAGTTTCTGGAAGACCTGAGTGAATTAGGAGAAGTGTAATAAGGCAGGTTCAGGGACAACTTCATTACTGTCAATGATCATGTAAAAAAAAAAAAAAAAAAAGAGTATTTTGTAGTTTAGTGCCTGGCATTGCCAAATATTAAGTTACAGCTGTAAAGGAAAGCTCATTCATTCAGACACACTGGAGTAAAAGACTTATCTGAGTTTAAAAGCTTAAAAATGATAACAGGTGGGGTGCAGTGGCTCATGCCTATAATCGGAGCACTTTGGGAGGCAGAGGCTGGAGGGGTGGGGAGAATCTATTGAGGCAAGGAGTTCAAGACCAGCTTAGGCAACATAGGGTTATCCCGTCTCTATGAAATAAAAAAAAAAAAGTGTTTTTTTAAATCAGCTAGGTTGTAACTTCTCCTTTTTTGTTCCTGATGGAGCTTATTAGAGTTTCTTCTTTTCTGTTTTCCGTGAGTTTAGCCAAGGGCATGTCAATTTTATTTTTTCAAAGAACCAACTTTTTGTTTTATTAATCTTCC
>NW_012137414.1:4570838-4571314 GCF_000956105.1 Propithecus coquereli
TTAGTATTTTATAATGTGATTTTCAATCTTCTATTCTAAGTTCAGGGTCATCCTATTTTCTGTACTTGTGTAAAATACAGATTTCACCTATGCTGATTTATCTACTTAAAGTTGGTTAGGGTTGTAGACTTAAAGGATCAGTACATATGTAATTGCCTGTAACGGTACTGAAAATTTTTTGTTTTTGTTTGTCTAAACGCAACAACAAAGATTGACAATTATAATTTATTAATGAGTTAGGCACTGTATGGTGAGATTTACATTTATTATCTTAGGTTATTTCCTTGTTATTTAAATATCCTTCTTGTCATTTTACAGATAAGGAAGTAACTTATATGTGGTTACATAGCCAGCAGGTAGGATGATCAGAGTTTGAATTGCTATCTTATTGACCTTACCATTCAATATCTAGGTTTGGCCACTTCACATTGCCTCCTTCAGACTCCCCATCGCTCCCCATCATGGCATAAGCTCCA
>NW_012137414.1:4571364-4573911 GCF_000956105.1 Propithecus coquereli
TATACTATGGAGTACTATTCAGCTTTAAGAAACAATGGTGATATAGCACCTCTTGTATACTCTTGGATAGAGCTGGAATGCATTCTACTAAGTGAAATTTCCCAAGATTAGAAAGACAAGCACCACATGTACTCACCATCAAATTGGTATTAACTGATCAACACATAAGCACACATATAAGAATAACATTTATTGGATGTCGGGCAGGGGGGAGGGGGGAGGAGGGGATGGGTAGATGCATACACAAAGAGTGCAATGCTCACCATCCCAGGGATGGACACACTTGAAGCTCGGACTTCGGGGAGATGGGGGGCAAGGGCTTCATACGTAACCTAATCATCTGTACCCCCATAATATGCTGAAATAAAAATAAATACATAAAAATAAAGCAGCTAGGGGTAGTAGCGCGCACCTGTAGTCTTAGCTACTAGGAAGGCTGAGGCAAAAGGATCAATTGAGCCCAGGAGATCTGCAGTCCCCAACCCCTGGGCTGGGACCAGTACCAGTCCATGGTCTGTTAAGAACTGGGTTGTACAGTAGGAAGTGAGTGGCAGGCCAGTGAAGCTTCATCTGTATATACAGCCACTCCCCATCGCTCCCCATCATGGCATAAGCTCCACCTCCTATCAGAGCAGAAGTGGCATTAGGTTCTCATAGGAACGCAAACCCTACTGTAAACTGCACAAGCGAGGGATCTAGGTTGTGCACTCCTTATGAGACTCTAATTCCTGATGATCTGAGGTGGAGCTGAGGTAGTGAAGCTGGCGCCGTGGAGTGGCTACAAATACAGATTATCTTTAGCAGAGAGGTTTGACTGCACAATACATGTAATGTATTTGAATCATCCTGAAACCACCACCGACACACACACACACTGCTCCATGGAAAAATTGTCTTCCATGAAACCAGTCCTTGATGGAAAAAAGGTTGGGGAATGCTGGAGGAGATCAAGCCTTCAATAAGCTATAATTGTATCACTGTACTCCAGGCTGGGTGACAGAGTAAGATCTTGTCTCCAGAAAAGAAAAGAAAAAAAAAATGATAACAAAACTACCACAGGGGGCACAAATGATGGTAGTCACAGGATGGGCAAAACTATCTCTGCCATTATGGTCTCCATCTTGGCCTAGGAGGACTAAAGCTATAGGGGTCAAAACAGCATTGTGCTTTTTAGTTTTGCTGGGATGCTTCTTTCCCTGCAAATAATTAACTCCCAGGCTGCTTTTCCCTGCTTTCCAAATGTAGGCAGATATACCAGAGATGTCAGTAGAAATTGGAGGTGTGTATTGCCAACCACATGACATCCACCTTCCTGGGCCTTGTTCCCCATCCCTTGCACTCCTAGCCACCCACAGTGGTGTTTGGAAGCTACAGCTACTCATGCTGATGCTCAAAGGACTCATGCATGGTACATCTTCAGTATTTGGGGTAAAAAATGGCTGCTGAACAACTTGCACAATGCACACCTACTCAAGCTGCCTTCTTGACAAACTACCATGCTAAAAGGGGAGATAAAAATGTGACCTTCAACCCACCGTCTAATGTAGAAGTACTGAATAGCAGCTGTTGTGGCAAAGAAAATGCTTCTGACACCAGTCTAATGATTGTTTTCAAAAGAGGATACACATTGAACCTTAATTTAATAAGAAATGCAGCACTCCATGGTGTTCAACTGTTAAGTTTTGTTTGTAACTTGGCAGACATAATTATTTTGCACAATGCAAGCTCAAAAGGAATCAGCGCTGTGGAATCCATATCTGGCATCGAGATAAACAAAGATGAAAAATACAGATGTGCCAGAAGCAACCAGGTACACACAAATTATGTACAAATAACTATTAAACTCCATGAAGTAACCATCCAGGAATACCATTCAAATAACTTCAGCGAAAAAGAAACACTACAAAAGCAAGAAGAAACTTTCCCAACAATACCTCTAAGGCTGAAGCCTACCAGTTCTCCAACTTCTTCAGGGACAGAAAGTCTATCTGCCTCTAAGTAAAATACAACCAGTGTGCTTATAGAATAGGTGACAACTGGTCATCATCTATGAGAAAAGCTGTAAGATGACTGTCACAAGAGTAAGGCAAAACAAGACCACTAAGCTATAATGCTAATTTAATGACACTGGAACTCTGCAGGAAAAATGTCATTCTTCTTGTCTTCAATTTTGGAATGAATGCAGGTCCTGGCCTGTTTTTCCTCCAAGTATTCCAGTTCAATACAAATCTGCATGACACCAGAAATCTCACTCTTAAAGCTTCCAATGACTAAGTGAGAGTCTTTCAAACCACTGCTAGACATTCTTATAAGTTTGATGCTAAAGAAAAGGTTCAAGTCACAAATGCCTTTTCAGTCAACATATTCAAAGTTTGGATGGGTCCATGTTTTCAAGTTTGAAGGTGACAAGTTTCGATCTGTGGAACAATGTCAACCCCATGAAAAAATGCTGAGTTCTGTTGCCATTGGTAGCTCTATTATAGGATTTGTCCTCATTGTCTTAGTTGCTTGTCTCATTGGCAGGAGCAGGAGTCATGCCTGGCATCA
>NW_012137414.1:4575271-4576280 GCF_000956105.1 Propithecus coquereli
ACTAAGACAAAGTCCGCAATAGACACCTTCTACTACTCCTTCATCATGCACTGGACTGTTTCTATGTACCTACACAAACTTTCCTCTCTGCCATATGCCTCAGACCTAACACTGATTGTGCTCCACTTCAGTAGCATTTTCCCTGGCATTCCAGGCTTCTTATGTCCTATTGTCCTGGCTTGCTTTCTATTTCATTTCCCTACCCTTTTAAAAAAATTTTGTTTCTAGTGGAACCAGAGGTGGTATGAAAGCAAGGAGCCTCCTACAACATGTATGTTATAAAGGGTTACAGTATTTCATGTGCGAAAGTCTGCAAGTAATTCAAAACCATGCCTCTTTTTACTATTAAAAAGAGATTTTTAAAGTAAAAATTATGTCAATTCTACTTCTTTTATTGTTTTTTTTTTAATTTTTTACTTATCCAGGTCCATTTTTCATACAGCGTAGGCTGAAGGATTGTAAGGCTTAGGATTCTACACTAATATATTGTCGAGGCAACACTAATCAATAATAAAGGTACCTATTGTCTGCCTGTCTGCCTGCATATCTATCAATCCATTTATCATCTATTTCTCTAATTTCTTCTCTTAATAGTTCAGTGTTAGAGGTAATGGTGGCAAACAGAGTATGGAGACCAGAATAAAATGCGTGGCAAAATGAATTGTGCCACTGAAGGACGTCATGCTCTAAGTCTAAAATTTATTACTACACAATTCTTTTTCTTCTAAGTGAAATATCACAAGAATGGAAAAACAAACACCACATGTACTCATCATTAAATTGGAACTAATCGATCAACAACTATGTGCACATATGGAAATAACATTCATCGAAAATCAGTTAGGTGGGAGGCGGGAGGAGGGAACGGATAAATTCACACCTAATTGGTACAATGCACCAATTAGGTAGTTCTGACTGATGGGCACACTTATAACTTTGACTCAAATGGTACAAAAGCAATTTATGGAACCAAAATGTTTGCATCCCCGTAATATTCTGAAATTTAAAA
>NW_012137414.1:4598255-4598834 GCF_000956105.1 Propithecus coquereli
AATACCCAGACATCTGTGTTTTAACAAGTCCTCCCAGTGATTATAGTTTGAGAACTATTATTTTAGCTTAATAGTAAGAATCAATATTAAGTATCACCAACTCAATATTATTCTTTGGATTCATACCAAAGTAAAAGAAAATCAATATCTACTCAAAACATTATTTCCAACTTGTATAATATGATGGTTGAATTGAAATCATCTATCTATCCATATACATTACATCAACTAATCATACATAACTATTATGCACATGCCATATACATATATACATGTGTGTGAAAAAATATATATATGTATATGTGTGTGTTTGCAAGATATGGAATATTTCAGAAGCAGCAGTTCCCCAAATTGGGGTTCAACTACTTCAAATAATTATTTTCTTATGCAATTTTATGTATATTAGTTTATGCATTTAGTTATCCTATTTTATACATTTGTTCAAATTGCTATAGAGATTAATTGCTCTGGAAGGAGTAAGGATGTACTCAAGATAGTTGAGACTTTCAGTTAGTAGTACCACAGTGTTAGAATCCCACACAATTACTCCCAAGGTCCATCTAATCAATAATAATAATA
>NW_012137414.1:4598884-4600040 GCF_000956105.1 Propithecus coquereli
TCTTCATTCTTTCTTATCTCTGAGGATAGTAAGAACTAGAGCTGTCAACTTGCACTCATAAGTGAAAGTCATGTGTTGATCCATGGGCTCTGTGTCTCTGTCAGAACTATTATATGAGAGAAAGAAAAAAAAATATTCTAGTTTATGTAAGCCAGTCTATTTGGGGGATTTTTTGAATAGAGCAATATAAGCTATCCCCTGAGCAACATATTATTTCATGAAGTAATAATTTCTATATTATCTAAACATCTTCTATGATTAGAAAATATGATTGACAATGGAAAAACTAGTAAAGGAAATAGTCCACAGAAAAGGAAATAAAAATGGATCTTAAACATATGAAGAATTGCTAAATCTCTTAGAAAAGGAATGAAAATTAAGAATCTATTGAAAAGGGCATTATGAATTATCAGATTGCAAAACATTTGAAAGCCTGGTAACATACTATGTTCATGAGCATAAGGAGAAACTGGTATTCTTGTGAACTACTGATCGGAGTATAAAAGTATAAAATGCACGCAGACACAAACTCTTTGACCTAGCAATTCCACTTTTAGGAATTCATCACACAGATATGTATGCACAAATGGAAAGTGGCATATGTAGAAAGTAATTTATTTTGTTACAGGATGTATTAGCAAAAGATCACAAATCAACTAAATATTCAGTGGCAGGAGACTGGTTAAATAAATTATTGCTATTAGATGCTACAGTTTGGGTGTTTGCTGCCCCAAACCTCATGTTGAGATTTGATCCCAATGTTGGAGCTAGGGGCCTAAATGGAGGTGTTTTGGTTATGGGGGTAGATACCTCATGAATTGATTATTATCCTCCCTGGATTGGGGTTACCACTCATTAGTTCAAGAGCTGATTATTAAAAAAAAGCCTGGCACTCCCACTCCTGTTTTTCTTATGTTTCCTCTCTCACCATGTAATCTCTGCACATGCCAGCTCTTCTTCACCTTCTGCCATGAGTAGAAGCAGCCTGAGGTCTTCCCCAGAAGCTGAGTGGTTGCTGGCACCATGCTTCTTGTACAGCCTGCATAACCATGAGCCAAATAAACATCTTTTCTTTATAAATTAGCCAGCCTCAGGTAATCCTTTATAGCAAGACTAAATGTATTAAGATCTCAGAAAATGAAATACTATACAGTAG
>NW_012137414.1:4603876-4605245 GCF_000956105.1 Propithecus coquereli
TAGGCTGAATTTATTAACTCAAATGATCAAGTCCAGAGTCAGCATGGGAGGGCAAAAATACAAGGAGTGGATTTTGGGACAATTTCATTATCATCTAATACAAGCTCTGTTTCCCATATAAACTTCTTATTGGCATAATTTTGTAGAGGTTCTGTTTTTCTAGCCAAACACAGATAGAGTCAACAGTTGAATCAGAGTAGGCTTGCTCAAGAGAAGTCTTCTCTATATCTTTCTTATATTGATTTATATCATTTTCCTATTTTACTTATTATACTTTCCATTCACATGTTCATTACTGATATTATCCACCTAGCCCATCCCCAGGAAAACCAAATTAATAGAAAATAGTATGACTTATTTATATTATACAGGTGAAAACGTGATAAGAAATAGAGTGACCTAACTAAGATGGTAGAATAGGAAGGCCCAGATGCTCATTGTTCCCATGGAGATATAGATTCAATAATACATGGAACCAATTCCTTTTATAAGAAATCCAGAAAGAAGGTAAGAGGCTTCTGTACCTCAGGAAAGCATGAAATCAGACACATTAAAGCTGGTGGGAAAACAGGTGGCACCCTCTCATCATATTCCCTTCCCTCACTGTAACGCCATGTGATCAGGAAGAAACTCCCAGCTCCCAAATTCTTCTTGGGGAAGGAAAGAAAAAGCTGTACCCCGCATTCCCATGTTCTGACATTTTAGGGAGGCTTCCCAAGGGAATTTTGCCTATCTCACTCTCTTAGAGAACTAATGGTACCCAGCATATTCTGGATGCTTGAGGGATGCTGAGAACCAAAAAGAGCTCAGTGATACGCTGCTGCTCCAGAGGAACCATGGTATAGCATACAGAGTGATACAGCTTAGTATTCTTTCCCTTAGGAAGAGAGAGAAGAGTGGAGCATGTGTCCAACATTCTAGCTTTTTAAGAGATATCTGAAAAACTAGCTTGTCTTGACTATCTTGGAAGGCACACAGAATCTGGCATACTACGGATGCCTAGGGGCTGCTGAGATCTGAAAAGAGCTGAGAGTAGTGTGCTGCCGCTCCAGTGGACTTGCAGTACAGCAATCAGACACCAGAGGGTGCAAGAGATTACAAGCTCCTGGAAAAAAAAGAAATCAGTAAATTCTAATTAGGAATCTACATGCCCACATTCAGAGAAGATACATTCATCGAAAATGGTTGAGAGGCTCCCAGAATCTTAAATTGTCTGACTAGTGAAGGTTTTCCTTTACAAAGCCAGTCCCTAAAGACCATTAGAGGTAGTTGTTTTTTTCAAATGCAAAAATATCAACCCAAGGTTATGAAGAATGTAAAAAACAGGGAAAATTGGCTCAATCAAGAAACAAATAAATCTCTAGAAAAT
>NW_012137414.1:4609470-4627065 GCF_000956105.1 Propithecus coquereli
TAATCAAAAGAGTATGGTACTGACATAAAGACAGATACATGGAAAAATAGAATAGAGATCACAGAAATAAACCCATACATACACATTCAACTCATCTCCAACAAGAGTGCCAAATCTACAAAATTAGGGAAGGATGGTCTCTTCAATAAGTGATAATGGGAAAACTGAATATCCACACACAAAAGAATGATTTTGGGCCCTTGCCTTGCATTATACAAAAAAAATCAAATAAAAAATGAACTAAAGAATTAAACATAAGACCTAAAATTGTAAAACTTCTAGAAAGAACTTGGCGAGGGGGAACTTCATGACATAGGTCTTGGCAATGATTTCTTCAATATGACATCAAAAGCACAGGAAACAAAATAAAAAAAATAGATAAGTAGGAATACCTCAAATTAAAAAGCTTTTGCACAGCAAAGACAACACTCAACAGAGATGAAAGGCAACCTATAGAATGAGAGAAAATATTTGCAAACCATATATCTGATAAGGGGTTAATATCCAAAATATATAAGCAACCTTCACAATTCAATAGCAAAAAACCAAAACACAATTTTAAAATGGGCAAAAGATTAGAATAGACACTTTTCCAAGGTAGATATGCAAATGGCCAACAGGTATATGAAAGGGTGTTCAACATTACTAATCATCAGGGAAATGCAGATCAAAACCACAATGAGATAGCACCTCACACCTTTTAGGATGGCCATTGTCTAAAAGACAAACAAAAAATCAAGTGTTGGCAAGGACTATTGAGAAATTTCAGCCTTAATGCACTGCTGGTGGATATATAAAATCATTCAGTTCTTATGGAAAACAGTATGGGTGTTTCTCAAAAAATTAAAAATATAACTATCATATGTTCCAGAATCATACTTTTGAGTATTTATCCAAAAGAACTGAAATTTGGATATTGAAGTGATAGTTGTACTCCCATGTTCATTGAAGCATTATTCACAGTAGTCATAAGGTGGAAACAATCTAAATGTTCATGGACCAATAAATGGATTAAGAGCATGTGGTATATGCACATAATGGAATATTATCCAGCCATAAAAAGAAGGAAATTCTGTTATATGCTACAACATAGATGAGCTTTGAGGACACTATGGTAAGTGAAATAAGCCAGACATAGACACAGAAGTAAAAATACTGAGT
Source organism: Propithecus coquereli (assembly GCF_000956105.1). NCBI lineage: Eukaryota > Metazoa > Chordata > Mammalia > Primates > Indriidae > Propithecus > Propithecus coquereli. The sequence goes on from NW_012137414.1 coordinate 4,610,632, forward strand.
GATTTCACTTATATGAGGTATCTAAAGCTGTCAGAATCATCGAAACAGAAAGTTCTGGTGGCCAGAAACTGGGGTGAGGAAGAAATCGGAAGTTCCTGTTCAACAGGTATAAAGTTTCAGTCATTCAAAATGAAAAAAGTTACAGCAATGTGCTGTACAAAACTGTATTTACAGTGAAAAGTATTCTACTGTATACTTAAAAATTTGTTAAATGAGTAGATCCCACGTGTTTAACACAATAAAAAATTAATTAATAAGAAATAAAACCCAGTAAAAGCCTTACTACTAAAGATAATGTATGTCTGCCACACCTTCTACCCTAAGACTTCGGTAAGAACAAAATAATTCAGCCTCTGTAGTAACAGCTCTTTTTCTGGAAAATAGATGTTAGCTATTTCCTCACAAATCCCAAACAAGTATTCTCTCTAGTTTACCGATACTTCAGTGGAGAGGGCAAATAGATGAAATTCAGCACTTTAAAAAAATCAAATGGGTCTAAACACAATTTAAAGTGATACTCATTGGCTACAATAATAAACAATGTTAAGGACCACAACTTCACCTAAAAATAAGTATGTGTTCTTGAAGATGCCTAAGAAGGTTTAATATAACTGTTGCTCCTTCATTCTATTGAGGGACTCTTCACATTATGGCAGGGTCATCAGCTACCTTCTTTTCTTCGTGTTTAGATGACTGGCAAGGATCTGATGCTAACTACAAAATAGTGTTCTTTTTCAAATAAAACCTAAGATGAAAATACTACAGTTCATTTAAAATGCTATGTGACATGAATGATTTTACTGGTCAGACTAGCAAAGAAGAAATATATATAGGGTGATCATAAATTACTAATTTTTGTCTTAACCATTCTATTTTCCCCCCTAATGGCAGTCAGTGGCATGTTTTGTATTATAACGGGTAAATATGAGGTAATAAAATTGCTAAAGCATAGTAAAAATCATCTGAAGAATGAAAGGATAAAATGGAGAGAAAACAATAAAGACAATACCATATGGTAGCAAGAATTGAACAGAAATTCTGAAGGACATGTATTTTCAATATATTTTTCAAAATGTACTTAAACTCACTTGAGTAGACAGTGTGGTACAGAGCAAAAACATGTACACTTCCATCTGATAGTGATCAGATCTTGGACAATTCAACTAACTTCTTATGTTCACTTTCTATAGCCACTGAATAGGGATATTATCAGCTAAGCTATCAGCTTTTTAAGAGAATTAGAGATTATTTTGTGTATTGGCACACCTAGTGATATGTATTTGCCTGGTATACACAGAATGAAAAATGTATAATTATTCATACAATAATAGCTGATATTATGGTCATACTCATTATGATTTATTTATTGTTTATATGAAGAGACTTTTCCCCATTAACAGTCTTTCGTGTCCTTACTCTCTATAGCACTCCCTAATCCTGAAAAAGACACTTGAGAAACTAAAAGCTGCCAACATTTAAAGAAACATTTGTCACCTCTGTTGGCTCTCCTATTACATAATCCTCTCTCATTCTTGGTTTGTAGCCATACACACATTTAAGTAATGCTGCCTGAATCTAATACCCTTTAACATGTCTGTCTTCATTAAATCACAGGGGTAGATGAAACTTTTATGTGGAATAACATTTATATAATTTTTCTAGTACTGTTTTTAAAAAGGGATGCAAAATGTTGAATATAAAATTAATATGCAGAGTATTTATTTATAATGTGAAAGGAAATCACAAAAAATTTTAAAAAGCTGACAGGTATCTCCAAAAAACAGTCCAGTCTTTGAGTGAGGAAAAGAAAAAATCATTAATTCATTTGTATTAATTCATTGCTTGAAATGAATTAATGAATATCCTACAATTTTGGCTACATATTCTGATCCTGTTTTCATATGAAAAAGATTTGGTACCCTTTTCCCGAGACAACACCATGAGGATTCATTCTTTCCATTAACCTGGTGAGATTTTTTGTTTTCCAATGGATGGTATAAATGTGTTTTTTCAGCTTTACAACTTATACTGATAATGCTATTTAAATGCTTAGGATTTCTGTGAAATTTGGAAAATCTCTTCTTTATGAACTGTGAGAATTCTGTATATTTTAAGTTTTCTTATTACACAAGTGATCCTAAATATTCTTGCAATTGATGGTGCTCATTAACCAATTTGCTGTCAATAATTCACTATGGTGGCATACGTGCTATGTTATCTCTGTTGATGTCAACATTTTCAATCAAATCAGCAAGAAAGTTAATTATATTTCAATATAATTCATATAACTCACTTCTCTTCATTAATTGGCTCATCAAATACAAGAGCCTGTTCATTACTTCTAATAGAGATTTATCTCTTCCTGTTAATCACTATTTTGATTTATGATCTGAATTTTGTTACTTTTTGTTATATTACTATTTCTTGATATCATAATTATGTCTATTGAGTTCACTCATCTTTATTTTGTTTCTTCTTTCATTTTATTTTTTAAAATTTTTCTCTCATTTTCTTAATAAATATTAATATGACAAAAAAAGATACACTTCATGTATTACAAATCAGGAACCTATTATTTATCCTTGTTCTATCAAGACAATAAAAATTTTTCGAATTACAGGTAAAATGAAAAATTCTCAGCTCTTCTCTTTTTTAGCCACATCTACAACATGTGCATAGTTCCCCAACATGGTTAGAAGTATGCATGTGTGCAGGAGGATTCATAATAGAAAGAGACAGTTGTCTTAATAACATGTCACAATGTATTACTTTTGTATCTTTTACAAACACATAGGAGCAAAGGAACATTTTGCTAGGGCCCCCATCCAGTTCTTAATATTTAGGCTTGATTAGTCAACCTCATGGTAAATTTTCCTCTATTGCCTCTATTAGACTAGAGACTTCAGAGGTATATCTTATATCCAAGATAAAATGCCTTTTATTTTTTTTTATTTCAGGATATTATGGGGGTACATTTTCTGCATTGTAAACCTTTTAAGGCTTCTCACAATCCTTTCTTTCACAGCCAAACTTCCCTAAACAATAGTCCTGCCAAACCTGTCTTCTGATCCTGATGTTATATATGAAACTAAACATACTAGGTTTAACAAAAATCTCCTACTTAGATAATACAATGTGCTCTTTTTCTTCTCATGTTATATGACAGCACTTTAGCATTTCCTCTTTAGTTGGTATTATGGACTATTTGTGTTCCCAAAAATTCATATTTTGAAATCCTAACCCCCAATGTGATGATATTAGGAGGTGGGGCCTTTGGGAGGTAATTAGGTCATAAGGGTAGAGCCCAAATGAATGGGATTAGTGCCTTTACAAAAGAGGCCCCAGAGAGTTCTCTTTCCTCTTTCTGCCATGTGAAAATAGAACAAGAAGTTGGCAGTCTGCAATCTGGATGAGGGCCCTCACCAAATCTGACCATGCTGGCATCCTGATCTTGGACTTGCAGTGAGAATTAAATGTTTGCTACTTAAGGGACCAAGTATACAGTAATTTATTATAGCAGATCAACTTAAGACAGCAGCTGTTCTCTACTTAAAATTATGTCTCCCTTTTGCTTTCTTTACTCCTCTATTGCCTAATTTATTATCCCTCTGGTCATTATCCCTTGGTTGCCTTCATTGACTTTTCTTTTGCCACTTTTCTTAGATACCAGTATCTCTCAAGTCTTTTTGTCCTTGATTTTTTCTTTTCCTCACTCAAAGATCTGTCCCCAGATTTCATCCACACTTATTGTTTTAAGTACCACTTTTTAAAAATAAATCCTGGATTTATACTTCTAACCCAAACTATTAGTTCCATCTCATTTCCCCTCAGGTATTCAAAACTCAGATTATCCCAAAATGAATTAGTCTCTGCTTAATGGCTATTCTTTGTGTATTTTGTATCCTGGTGAACTATATATTTTTGGTTCACTTTTTACATTTTTAATCTTTATGCATTCACAATACTTGTACATATTTATGGTGCAAATGTGAGATTTTGATATTAGCATACAATGTATAATGATCAAATCCGGGTAACTGGGATATTCATTACCTCAAGCATTTATTATTTCTTTGTGTTAGAAACAGCCCAGTTCCATTCTTTTAGTTATTTTGAAGTACACAACACATCCACAGTCCCCGCCCCCCTGGCCATAGAAAGGTACCAGGTTGTGGCCTGTTAGGAACTTGGCTGCCCAGCGGGAGGTGAGTGGCAGGCCAGAGAAGCTTCATCTGTATTTACAGACACGCCCCATTGCTCGTATTACTGCATAAGCTCTGTTTCCTGTCCGATCAGTGGCAGCATTAGATTCTCATAGGAGCAGGAACCCTACTGTAAACTGTGCATGTGAGGGATCTAGGTTGTGCGCTCCTATGAGAATCTAATGCCTGATGATGTGAGATGGAGCTGAGGCAGTGATGCTAGCACTGGGGAGCAGCTGCAAATATAGATTATTATTAACAGAGAGGTTTGACTGTACAATGAATGTAATGTACTTGCATCATCCTGAAACCATCCCCACCCCCATCCATGGAAATATTGTCTTCCATGAAACCAGTCCCTGGTGCCAAAAAAGTTGGGGATTGATGCAATGCATTATTAACATAGTTACCTTATCGTGGTCCTGAAAACTACATCTTATTCCTTCTATCTAACTGTATTGTTGTACCCGTTAACCAACCTTTCTTTATCTCCCCTTCTGCACTACCCATCCCATCCTCTGGTAACCACTATTCTACTTTCTATCTCTTTGAGATCAAAATTTTTCAGATCCCATATATGCGTAAGAACATATAATATTTGTATTTCTGTACCAGAATTATTTTACTTGACACAATTTTCTTTAGTTCCATCCATGCTGTTGCAAATGACAGGATGTCATTTTTATGGCTGAATAATAGTCCATTATGGATATGTACCACATTTTCTTTATCCATTCATCCACTGACGGACACCTAGGTTGCTTTATTGAAAAATGTGTTCCAATATGGAAACCACTCTGTCTTATCCTTTCCTTCAGCCATCTTTATTTTTTTTGGGGGGGCATATAGAGGTCTCTATTCAAAAGCATAAATATCCTTCTCTCCTGATCAGTTGCAAAGGAATATGTTTGAGAATTTACACTGGGATCCATTTTCTTATTCTTGTTTCTGTGGATTAACTTTCAGTTTTATAAATTGGGTGAAATAAAAAGTTTTAACAAAAATCAGAGGGATATTTTTAAGCAAAAGGATACTTCTTAAAATAACAAATGAGTTTCCTATTAGTTACTTGCAGCTCCGAGCTGGTAGTTATAGGCCTCCCCTAAATACACCTGGTCTATCATGGCTACAATCATCACAGGTCTTGCATAAAGCCTCTAAGAGGAAGGAGCCAGGAAATAAATCAGAGTCAGTGCTCTACTGATAGCAAGAAGAGGTCAAATCTCTACCTTGACTGTTTATTTAACCAGTTTCTTACTGGCTATCAAACATCTTGGGCTGGAAGCTCACAGAGGAAAGTAGCCACCCTTAATATTCAATCTGGGACAACTGACTGGAGTTTAGGTAACATGGAAAGTTTTAAAGTAGCACATGTAGCTACTTCAGTATATGATATGAGCAGATGATAGGATTATAAGGCCTTGTTGAGAAATATATCTTCCAGAAAATAAATTTTTGTATTTTAATGTTTTCTGAAATAACTTCCTAATATCAATACCATGTTTAGAACAAGGGCTATTTTCTTAGTCATATTTACTGAAGCAAAGGACAAGATGGATTTACCATCTTAGTAATTCAGGATGAAAAATTTCAAAACTGTGTGGATTTTATGTGTATGTGTGTGTGTATGTTTGTGCAATGGGAAGGGGGAGTGGAATGAAGGAGAGAAGTAAGAAGGGAAAGAGAGAGGGAGAGAAAAAAAGGAAGTAAAAGTAATAGAAATGAAATGAAAGAGAAAGAGAGAGAAAGAATGATTTCAAGCTGATCTCCTGTTTCTACCATATCAGTCAACATTCAACACTGCAACCATCTTTAACTTTCCCTATCTGTTTCTAAACAATCCTCTTTATTCTATACCTCCTGCTTCTGCCTTAATTGATGCTTCCCCCATTATATTGCCCTGAGTGTTGGAAAAAATCAAATACCAAATGCCCTTGCTTTGTTTTTTTATCACCTGAATAAATCTATAACATTCATATTAGCTCAAACTTTAATAAAACACAAATGTGTTTATATTATCCCCTGTTTAAAATGATTCACTCTATCCCTACTACCTTAAAAAAAGAAATCAAAAATCGACATTCCCTCATAAGACAAAATATGAATGGCCAAAAAAAAATATGGAAAAATGGTCAACATCACTAATCATCAGGGAAAAGCAAATCAAACCCATGAGATATCATCTCACTCTAGTTAGGAAGGTTATTATCAAAAAGGAAAAAAATGTCCCTGAGGATATGGAGAAAGAGGAATTCTTATACACTGTTGGTAGTAACGTAAATTAGTGCAACCACTATGGAGAGGAGTATGAAAGCTCCTCAGAAAAACTACAAATAGAACTATCAAATGATTCAGCAATCACGCTACTGGGCATTTATCTAAAGGACAGGAAATCAGTATTTTGAAGAGAAACCTGCACTCCCATGTTTATTGCAGCACTATTCACAATAGCCAAGATATGAAATTAACCTAGGAGTCCAATAACAGATGAATGGATACGGAGAATGTGATATACATACACAATGGAATATTATTCAGCCATAAAAAAGAAAAAAAAAACAAGTCCTGTCATTTGCAGCAACATGGATGGAACTGGTGGACATTATGTTAAATGAGATAAGCCAGGAACAGACAGTTAAATACTATAAGTTCTCACTCATATGCAGAAGCTAAAAATATGTTGATGTCATAGATTTAAAAAGTGGAACAGAGGTTACTAGAGGCTGAGAAGTGGAAAGAGGGGGAAAAAGAAGATAGGGAGAGATTTGTTAAAGGACACAAAATTACAGCTAGATAGGAGGAATAAGGTCTAGTGCTTTGTAGCACTGCTGATACATACATTTTCAAATAGCTAAAAGAGAGGATAGTAAATGTTCCCAACACAAAGAAATGATAAATGTTTGAGATGATGGATATGCTAATTACCCTGATCTAATCACTATACATTACACATATCAAAACATCACTATGTACCCAATAAATACCTACAGTTTTTGTGTGTAAATTAAAAAAAATAATATCCTAAAACTTTTGCTTTGGTCCTTATGTGAAACTCAATTAATGAAGTGCATATGAGATGGGTGAGGGCAGATACCATAAATATTTGTGTGATGAAATCCTTGTTTTACTTGGTGACGGATATAGAAGTAATACAGTGAAATTGTTAGGAAAACATAAATGTGTGTGTGAATAGCTTCTTTATATTTCAGGTATAAGTATTTGAACAACAAAAATAGGCTATTTACATTTTCACCATCACAAGCTATTTTATCTGTACAATGTAAGGAAGAATATGAGCAAAAATGAAATAAGAAATATAGCACATGAAAAAAATAAATAAGGGGAGGAAATAAGTTATAATTTAACAAAAGGAAAGCTGACAATTTATTTTATATGGCTACTATACAACCTTGGTTCCAAAGCATGTAAAGGATAATAAAATAAAATTATAGGCTTACTTTTCCCATAAACATAGAAATCATATATTAGTTAAATATATCCAATGATAATATTTAGGACACATTTTCAAGTAGAATTTTTGCTTTTATCAGGAATGTATCAGAATATCTATATAATTTCAGCATCAGGAATTCTACAAATGTAATTCACCATATCTCATGTTAAAGGAGAACTATCATAACTATCTTAGTAAAATCCTCACAGTAATTCAAATCAAAGATAATATACTGAATTTTTAAGTACTTACATACCAAAAATCTGAGCAATCATCATGCTTAATGAACAAACTTGAGATATATTCCTTTTCAAATCAGGATCGAGGCAGAAATGATTTACAGCATCATTGTTCTTTAACACAGTAATTATATTCCTAATCATTATTATAAGACAAAAAAGGGGGAGTGAAAGAAGCTTACAGATTAGACTGTAAGAATCTGTGAGTTTTGTATGTGTTATGATAATCTACATAAAAACAACAGAAAGCACACACAAGGCATTAGAATTAATAAGAAAGTTCAGTGAAGCTACTAAATATTTAATCAGTTAAAACAAATTAACAACTTTTTTCCATGCTAATAAAACAAAATATAAGAGTAAATATGGTACCGTTTACAAAAGCAACAGAATCTATAAAGACTCCATTATTTAACTTAAAGAATGCAGATTATGATGTAGGTATAGAAACAGGTAAAAGGCTAATGAAACGAGTAAGCTCAGAGGGGAAGCTTAGTAAAGTATAGAAAGGACTCTCTGATTTTTCAACATCCTGTGAATACATAAGTATTTGAAATACAAAATTTAAAAAGAAATTTTAAAGAAACACACATGCATTTAAGGTGAGTTGATATATTACAAAAACGATGCTGGTAAATCAATTGGGAAAGAAATGGACTGCTAAGTAGAAATTGTTGGGAAATTGATCACTAATTGACAAAAGATAAAAATTCTTCTGATTTAAAACGACATGTAGCTTTCCTGTCACTCCCTGCACAGATTTGGCTCATGGGTTTCTGAGACCCCAAAATTGAGAGCTTCTCCCTGCTCCAGAGGCTGTTCCCGGCAGTTCTGTGGCTGTCACCATGCCACAAAATGAATATATTGAATTATACTATAAATGCTATGGATATTGTTTGGAGTACCATGAGGAAAAGTGAAAGAAGGAAATTGGAAAGGCTCAAAGAAGGGAAAGATGATGACTGGTCTGCAGGCTAAGCTCTACCATAAACAGTGCCATGCTGAGAAAATACAAATGAAAAATACTATCAAGATGCATGAATAGAGAACAACTAAAGAAAAGAACAATGAAAAGACTCCACAGGGAGCAGTACCTGCCTATCTGCTGGACAGAGAGGGACAGTCTAGAGCTTTCCAATATGATTAAACAAAACTGAAAAGAGAAGCAGGAAAAATGGGAAGTCCCTCTGCCCAAAGTTTGTGCCCAGGGAGAAACAGAGGGGTTAAAAGTTATTTGAACAAAAAAGAGAAAGGAGTCATGGAAGAGGATGGTTAATAAAGTCTGCTTTGTTGGAGATGGCTTTAGGTAAAAACCATCTAAATATGAAACATTCATTAGGCCAAGGGGCTTACATTTCAAGAAGGCCCATGTAACACATCCTGAACTGAAAGCCACCTTTTGCTCGCCAATACTTTGTGTAAAGAAGAATCCCTCATCCCTATTATATACAACTTTGGGTGTTATTACCAAAGGTACTGTCATTGAGGTCACTGTGAGCAAACTGGGACTTATGACACAAGGAGGTAAGGTTATTTGGGGGAAATACAGCCAGGTTACCAATAATCCTGAAAATAATATATGTATAAATGCAGTCTTACTGGTTTGACAGCAGTTTAATACAAGTAACTCTTGTTGAAGTCTAAACACCAGTCAGGAAAACCATGATTACTCTGACATTTCTGAATACTACCAAATAGGCTTACATGCCTGCAGTCATCAAGAGAACTATTTATTAAATTGTATAAAATATTAAAAAAGCATGCAGATGTCAAATGAGAAAAAGAGAAAAAATATCAAAGACAATGCTATAACATCACAAAATCAAAATTTAAAAATATAGGCCTTCAAGAGGTACATACCTAGGAAAAGAATGGAATTAAGTAATTATTTTGCAGGCTAAATTCAATGAAAAATCCTACCAAGAAAATTTTTACATTTAATGGTATTCTAAGATTATGGTATTCTAAGATAGTATAAAATTTATCCAGAAGTTTGAAGAAAACTAAACAAAGTTTTGAAATAAAGCTACTATTAACTCCAGTAGAGACTAAATTTTTACTACAAAGAAATAAACTTCCAGTAAACAAATTGGCCCAACAGAAAAAAAAATTACTCAGTAATAATAAAGCTATTGAATATGAATTTTTAAATGTCATATAATTAAATGGAGATGATAGAAAATTATGGGTGAAAGAGTTGAAATTCTCATCTAAAATTATAAGAAATCAACCAATAATGTGAAAAATAATTTATCCAATATAGTATACTTTTTTCTTTTAACAATCTGGAGGTAATTACTTGAAGAAAGGGTTAAGGGAAATATAAATGATTGCCCTGGGGAGTAAAATTCACAGGAAAGGAGAAAAGAAGGCTAAGCATTTATGATAATAATAAATTCTTTTGAACATCATTTAATATTATGAACTAGCAATAAACACTAAAGGGAGGGAAGGGTATGCCTTTAACCCGCATTTGGGTGAGGCAAAGACATAAAGTGTAACTATAATGTTTGTACCCTCACAAAACCCTGGAATAATAAAAATAAAAAAACTAGTATAATTAATTGTGCACTTACCAAGTTTCAGAAAATATTCTAAACATTTTACATGTCTTAACTAATTTAATACATACAGAAAAGCAATGAGTTAAGTACTATTGGTTATCTCTATTTTACAGATGACAAAAGGAAAGTATATAGAAGTTGCTACTTGCCCAAAATCACAGTGTTGGTTAGCGGTGAAGTCAGTGTTAGAGCTTAAAGGCATAAGTGGTCAGACTCCAGAGACTTCACTAAAAGTTATGCTATATTTAGACAAAAACATAAAATTAATTTATAAGATATATTTTGAAGAAAGGCCAAGATCAGGAGAAAGATGAGACAATAGCCACAAGGGGAAATTTAAAAATGTTGGCTTTCTTCAACCAAGAGTTTACCTGTATGGTGATGGGAATGATTTGGGATGGGAAAATGGCTAGAGAAAGGATTTGAGACTGAGATCAAGTGAACCGTATCAAAGGTGAAGGAGTATGGACCTGTCACTGAAAGAAGATAAACATGTAGATAAATTTGTAGATATGCCTCCATGTTGTGAAAAGCTCAAACTAAATACACTGGCCATATATAGGTGTTCCATTAGACAGCCACAGCTGAGTTTCCAGCTGACAGAAGGCATCGGCTAGCACCAGCCATGTGAGCGAATCATCTTGGACATCTAGCTTAGTCTAGCTTCATATGTCTCCAGTCCCAGCAAATGTTATTTTTTTTTTATTTCTCTTCTTTCTTTGGTTTCAAACTGTTAAATGGATTATTCAACCACACTAGCTCCCTTCAGGTTTAAAAATGGATTAGAAATGGGAGGGGGAGGCGTAAAATGGGAAGGCAGCCTGATTAAAAAAAGACGAGTGTCAGGTTTCAGAGTCTAATTCAGTTTTACAATTCACTTATAATCTGATGCTCATCTACCTCTTCTTGGCACTCAAAAGCCAAGGTCTTTCTTGGAAGCAACACAGGCATCTCATTACCTTCTTGGGTCCACAAACAGATCTGCTGAGCCAACTGTCAAGAACCACTGAGTCAGCTAAGAAAAGCAGTTGGACCAAAAGCAGTCAGCAGCCACAGGGAACAGAGGCACAGCTCATGCACTAGGAGCCAGGGAATGAGAGCCATGCAGAAACCAATACAGTAGAGACAAAAGACCCAGTTACAACATCTTATACGTTATTTCCTCTTCTGTGATCCAATTAAAAATAAGATATAATCAATAAACCACAAAACCCCTAAAGTATATAATTTATTTTTAGAATAGCCACAGAGTTGTGCAACAATCACCACAATATACTTTTAGAACATATTCATCACCCCCAAAGAAACCTCATACCTATTAGGAGTTACTCCCCATTCCTCCCCTCTACTTTGAACCTTTAGGAAACCGCTAATCTACTTTCTGTCTCTATAGATTTACCTATTCTAATTTCTCCTTTTTCATTTCTGATGGAGGTTATCTGGGTCCTTTCTCTTCTATTTCTGGTTAATCTTGCTAGTGGTCTATCGATTTTGTTTATCTTTTCAAAGGATCAACTTTTTTCCTTTGATCCTTTCTATTGTATTTTTGGTTCCATTTTGTCTCGTTCTGCTCTGATCTTTATTTTTTTTCTTCAGCTGGCTTTGGTTTTGGTTTGTTCTTTTTCTAGTTCCTTGAGATGTGACATTAGATTGTTAGTTTGTGATTAACAATCTGTCTTTGTAATGTAGGCACTTAAGGTTGTAACCTTTCCCCTTAGGGCTACTTTTCTGTATTCCATAGATTTTGAAATCTTATGTACCCTTTGTCATTAAGTTTCAGGAATCTTTTGATTTCCATCCTAACTTCATCATTGACCAATAATCATTCAGTAGCAAGTTGTTTACTTTCCACAACTTTGTGTAGATTTGAGTGTTTCTCTTGGAATTGATTTCTAGTTTTATTCCACTGTGGTCTCAGAAGATACATGGCATGATTTTGATTTTTTTTTTAATTTGCTGAGATTTGTTTTGTGGCATAGATATAATCAATCTTGAAAAATGTACTACGTGCTGATGAGGGAAAAAAAAACTATATTTTTCAGTAGTTTTGGAGTAGAATGTTCTGTAAATGTCTGTTACGTCCATTTGTTCTAGTGTCCTGTTTAAGTCCTGTTTATACATATTCTGTCAGTGCAGTGTTAAAGTCTCTGGCAATTAAAATGCTACTGTTTGTTTCTTTGCTTAGATCTAGAAGATTTGCTGTATGAAGATGGGAGTCCCTGTGTTAGATGTATATATATTTAGGGTTGTTATATCTTCTTGGTGAATTGCTCCCTTTACCATTACATAATGACCATCGTTGTCTTTTATTACCATTGTTGATTTAACCCTCTATTTTACCTGATATAAAAATGACCATACCTGCTTGCTTATGGTTTCTTTTTGCGTGGTATATGTATGTTTTCCATCCCTTAGCTTAGTCTGTGTGAGTCCTTGTGGTTTAGATGTGTTTATTGGAGATGGAAAATAGTTTGGTTGTGTGTCATCATACGTTCAGCCAATATATATGTTTTAAGTGAGGCATTCAGACTGTTCACATTGAATGTTAGTATTGATATGTGGGATGCTCTTCTGTTCATCATACTGGATGATATCTTATCGTTTTATTTACCCTCTTGTGCTTTGATTTGGATCTTTCTTCTTTTTTTAATACGAGTGCTGACAGATATAAAATTTCTGTAAGCACTGTTTTAGCTGAATTCTATAAATTGTTGTTTTTTTCATTTCTGCCTTTCTCAAAGCTTATTTTTCCTAATTTTCCTTGATATTTCCTCATTGATGCATTGGTTATTTAGGAGTATGTTAAATTTCCACATATTTGTGTATTTACCAATTTTTCCTTTTTTGATTAATTTCTAATTTCATTTCATTGTAGTCTGAGAACACATTTTGTATGATTTCAATCCTTTTAAATTTATAGAGGCTTGTGTTATGGTCTAGTATATTGTCTATCCTGGCAAATATTCCATGTATATTTTAGAAGAATGTTTATTTGGCTATTGTTGAGAATAGTGTTTTATTAATGTCTGTTAGGTCAAACTTGCTTACACTATTTCTATCCTTGTTGATATTCTGCCTAGTTGTTCCATCAGTTATCAGTAGTAGAATATTTAAATCTCCAACTGCCATTGTTTAGTCGTGTTATTTTTCTCTTCACATCTGCTATTTTTGTTTTAAATATTTTGCAGCTTTACTGTTAGGTGCATATATGCTTATAATTGTTGTTTCTTACTCATAGATGAAACATTATAAAATGCCCTTTTCCTTTCTGGAAAATTTTTTGTTTTAAAGTCTATTTTATCTTATGTTAGTATTGCCACTCTAGATCTCTTATTATTGCTAAATAGCAATCATGGTATATTTTCCCATAATTTTCATTTTAACCTATTTATCATTTGAAGCTGAAATGTGTCTTCCCATCCTCAAAAGAAGAGAAACAAATGGCCAACAAACATGTGAAAAAATGCTCAACATCACTAATCAATAGGTAAATGCAAATTAAAATCATCATGAGATACCACTTTATCCCTGTCAGAATGGCTACTATCAAAACGCCAAAAAAAAAAAAAAAATAGATGCTTATGCAGATGTGGTAAAAGGGTAATAACTATACATTGTTGGATGGAATGTAAATTAATACAACCTTTATGGAAAAAAGTTTGGAGATTTCTTAAAGAACTAAAAGTAGATCTACCATTTAGTCCACCAATCCCTCTACTGGGGATCTACCCAAAGACACCTTCACCCATATGTTTATCACAGAAAAATTCACAATTGCAAAGATATGGAACCAACCTAAGTGCCCACCAACAGATAGGTGGATAAAGAAAATGTGGTATATATAATATATACCATGGAATACTACGCAGCCATCAGAAAGAATGAAATATCACCTTTTTGCAGCAGCTTGGATGGAACTGGAGGCCATTATTCTAAGTGAAGTAACCCAGGAGAACAAACAAACAAAAACAAATACCACATGTTCTCACTCATAAGTGGGAGCAAAGCAATGGGTATGCATGGTCATACAGAGTGACTTAATGGACAATGGAGACCCAGAAGTGGGAAGTTGAGAGAGTGGTGTGGGATGAAAAAATACCTATTGGGTACAATGTACAATATTCAGATAATGGGTATATTAAAAGCACAGACTTCTCCAATATGCAATTTAGCCATGTTAAAAAAAAAAAAAACTACTTGTACCTTCTAAATTTACATAAAAATAAATGTGTCTCACATAGAAAGCATGCATATGAATTTCTTTTTAAATCAGTATGATAATCTTTCTTTAGATTGAATTATTCAATCCATTTAACTGTGATATTATTAGTATGACTGAATTTACATTTGTCATTATGTTTTGTTTCTTCTACATTTCTCATGTCTTTTTTCCTGTTTTTTCTTTACTATTTTCCTTTTAATTAAATGAATATTTTTAGTATAACATTTTGATTTCTTTAATAATTTAACAGTATATTTTTAGTTATTTATAAGCAGTTGCTCTAGGGTTTACAATATGAAACTTACCTTGTCAGAATCCACATTGACTCTATACTTAAGTCCAATGATATAGACACTTTACTGCTATACAGCTATATTCTTTTCTGGCCATTTTGTGCTTTCACTACTATAAACATCTCATGTGGTTGAGTAGTATTCCATAATATACATATACCACATTTTATTAATCCACTCATGTATTCATGGGCATTTGGGTTGTTTCAACATCTTTGCGATTGTAAACTGCGCTGCTATAAACATTCAAGTGCAAAAATCAATGGTGATCTAGCACCTCTTATATTATCCAGGATACAGATTGAGCCCATCCTGCAAAGTGAGGTATCACAAGGATGGAAAAACATGCATTGCATGTACTCACCATCAAACTGGTACTAACTGATCAACACTAAGGTACTCACATGGTAGTAATACCCACTGGGTGCCAGTCAGGTGAGGGGGTGGGGAGGTGAGCAAAACCCACAGCTAATGGAGACAGGGTGCACTGTACGGGGAAGGACATGCTTGTGGCCCTGGCTTGAGTGAGGCGAATGTATTTCCTGTAACCAAAATGTTTGTACGCCCATAATTTTCTGAATAAAAAAAAATCTCGTGTATGTATGTGTGTGTATATCAAACCTAATAATACATTGTTATATTTATTACTGTATATGTTTTTACATATTTCAAAGAATCTGAGAGCAGAGAGAAAAACAAGTATATATTTACACATTTTCTTATAGTGTCTTTCTTATTTACCTTTCTGGTTCTCTTCATTTCTTACTATACGTTCAAGTTACCATCTGATGTCAAATAGTAAAGCAGTTTACTCCTACCTGCTTCTATTGGTCTATTATTGTCAAATATGTCACATTACTATATGTTATATTCCCAATACAATTATTATATATTGTTTATAAAATCGTTTTTACATATGAGAAAAAAGGAAAACATACATTTATATCATATTTAACTATTGCTTGTATAACTACCCATATCAACACTTTTTTAGTGTGTGGATTCAAATTATTGCCTTATGTTCCTTGATTTCAGCATAAAGAACTTCCATTAGTACTCTCTTTAATAAGGGTCTGTTAGCCATACATTTTTTCTTTTTTTTTGTTTCTAGTGTTTATTTTTGAAAAAGACACTTTTGCTAAATATAAGATTGTTGAATAAAACATGTTTTTCTTTCTTCAGTTATGTCATCCCACTGACTTCTGGTGGCCTTTTGTTTTTTTTTTATGAAAGGCCACCTATTAATTTTATTATGGTTCACTGGTATATGATGAGGTATTGTTTTATTTTCTGCTTTCAAGATTTCGGTATGCCTTTGTCTTTCCAATTTTTTTTTTTATTTCAGTAAATTATGGGTGTACAGATGTTTAGGTTACGTGTGTTGCCCTTGGTCCCCCCCCCCCACCGAAGTCCATGTTTCAAATATGTCCATCCTTCGGGTAGTGCGCATTGCCCTCTTT
>NW_012137414.1:4627509-4629857 GCF_000956105.1 Propithecus coquereli
TTCCTTTAATTATTTAAACATTTCTTTTTTGTTTTTTGAACATATTTATAGCATTTTCTTTGAAGTCTTTTTCTGTGAAGTCCAACATCTGTGCATCCTCAAAGGCAGTTCCTGTTACCTATTTTTTATTCTGATTATGGATCAATATTTTATATTTTCATGCATGTTTCATAATTGTTTAAAGTGGACATTGTAGATAATATATTATAGCTACTCTGGATATGAATCCCTGCATGGCTTCTTATTGCTGGTGTTTATTTCTTAATTGACATTGTTAGACTAGTTCAATGAGGTCTCTTTCTGCCATAGTGTGCAACCTTGATATGGTCCTCAAAGGGCCAAGCTTTGGCATGTACATAGTCTTCCTGACCTTCGGGGATGAGTCTGGTGTTAGCTAGGTTCTGGTTGGTTTACTCTATTGTTATCCCATTGAGGCATTACCCCCACTAATTGCTGGCTGATTGGTCTATTTTTTTCAACAATATCCTCAGGTATAAATTGTTCCACATTGATTTCCAGCCCTTTGCTAGGGATTGGGTGTTGCCAGTCTGTGAGGCTTGTTCTAACTCTCTGCTGGGCAGATCTCTATGCTATCTATGTAGCAGGAGCTGGGTGGGGGGAAACTTGCTTTTCACCAGATACCACACCAGAACCATCCCTATACAGCAAGCACATTATGGTGGGGGGTGGATAGGCAGACCAGTGTTGCTGTCTGGGTGCTGCTAACAACCAGAATGAAACTTCCGCAGCCCAGAGTCACAGAGAATGGAATATGCTGATGTTGACCAGCTGCTGAATCTACATGGAATTGTTCCTTGAACACAGACAGCTGGAAGGGATGGGAGCTGCCACTTGTCTACCAAGCCCACTGGAGCTGCTCTCCTAAAACAGAGAGCTGTGTAGTTAATGGATGTTCTGTCTTTAGCTCCTTCTCAGTCCAGATTCATCCTGCACAGCAAGAGTTGCAGGTGGGGAACTGGGAGCTATCCAACAGCTATTAGCCACATGACAGAAACTTTCCATACTAGAGAGATATGAAAACAGGATCTGCTGATGTTCATTGGCTACTGAAACTACTCTGAATGGCTCTCCCACCTTAGAATACTGGGGGTGGGGATTGTAACTGCCACTCAGCCACCAAGCTTGCTGGAACAGCAATTCCACAAAGCAGAACCACGGGATTATAATTATAGTCATTAGCTCAAATACCAGGGCTTCCCATAGTTCTTACCCAGTTTTCATGGATTTTTCTCAATTTGTTGTTAGCCTTTGATGAATCTCTAAAGAGATATCTTTCCATGGAAGAGTTTTCCCTAAGCTCCTCTTCCCACCATTCTAGAAGTTAAATCCAACCCCTACTAAGTATAACTACTAAGTTATCCTAGTCGGAACCACCCAGTTAAACTTAGTTGAACCATATAACTGTTAGAGATGATTTAAAAAGTTGTTTTAAACAGATAATTTTGGGGTGTTTTCTTATGCAGTGAGAGATTACCAGAACATGTTGCTGGATTTATTTCCTTATTTTTCTATTGCCCATAGTTGGTATTGTATAAGTCAAGGCTGTAAGTCCTTACTAAGAAGGGAAAAGGCAAGATGATAATTATTTTGCAGACATAAACATATTTGTAAAAATAGCTATGCTCAGATATTTTTGGAAACGACATGTGTTATTCTGTCATGACTAGGCTTCTTTAAACATCTTTTCTAGAATAAAGAAAATCTAGACAAGAAATATTTATAATCTTGTTTTAAACAACACACTCTGCGTTGCTTTTGGGATCAATCATATGAAGTGCCAGAATTCTTCAGAATAGCCATCATTCTTTATTTTCTATCCATCTTAAATCATCCATTACAACAAAGGGCACAGTGACAATCTCTCTTCCAAAAATAAAAAAGAGAAGACGACGACGAAGAAAGAAAGAAAGCAAAAGAAAAAATGGCAAAAAGAAAAAAGTCGATCCTTCTTGACAATCCTTTTTGTCACGGGTTTCATGTATTGTCTTCCTCCTTATTGTATTCTATTGATTTCAAGGCCTGCAAATATAATTTCCTACATGTATATGCCCACCACTTTAATGGAGTACACACAGATTTTAGCTGCCCATTAAATGTAAATGGACTCCAACTTGGCAGAAAATAACTAATGTATTCAGCTTGAATAACATCCTTTACCAACACTTTCAAATCCCTGCAAATATTAAGTCAATATACAATCAAAATGCTCTTCGGTAATTCTAAAACTAAAAATACTAGTTGAAATTATTTAAAATTCCGTGTATATATTTTCTATGGGGAAATTTCTGATATGTAGAATACATTTTGTGTTTTTGTCTGACCTTACA
>NW_012137414.1:4632712-4634073 GCF_000956105.1 Propithecus coquereli
TCGTCCTTTGTTACTGTTCTGTTTCAAATATGTGGATTAATTAATGCATTTATATATTTGTCTTGCCCTCCCTGGTTCAGACAATATGATAGATGTTAGCAATACATGAAACCTGATTTCTTATTTTTACCTCACACATTGTTGCCCAGGGCAGAGATAAATCACAGTACAACATGTCTACCAATACAACTTGATGAGTGCTATTAGGGAGGTATAAAGTGTGAATCCCATTCCAGAACAGAGAATAAAAGTGTTTAAAAATCAAGACTTCTTCTTTTGTTCAAGATGGAGTAACAGAAACCGGATTGATCCTCCTACCTGAAACAAATGAAAATAGATGAAATATATAAAATGTTTAATTTTGAAATGACTGGACATTAGGCAACAGAGTGATTTTTGAGAGTAAAGAAACTAACAACGTGAGCCTTATGATTGTCCCCAGCTTAGTTCCTGGAAAGTTTTCAGACTGTGGTATGAGATTGGAGATTCCAATAGGAGTCTGGCAATCTTGCCAACATAAAGAAATGGAACTGTGATTCTAGAAAGACCTATATGACTAATATTGGCAAGGAAGAGTACTAGAAAAAAAGAGAATATGCACAGAGACAGAGACCTGGAGGTCAGCAGAATCCTTCTTGAATGTTCACGCACTTATTAATCTACATCCAATTAAGAACAATAATGAAGGCATAGCAAAGCACAGCTCAAAAGGATTAGAGAAAATAATAACTAAAACTTATACAGGGCTAGAAATAATTCATGTTCCTGCCAGGCAAAGTATAATGCCTCATAAATCAGAGGTCAATCAAGCAGATTATTCAGTAGGATTTTGCAGCAGTAGTGATATCCCATCCTCAGTAATAGCTAGATCATTGAGACACTAAATCAACAAGGAAACATTGGATTTAAACTGCGCTTTAGCCCGATTAGACCTAACAGACATTTACAGAACATTTCATTCAAAAGCAATAGAAGATACATTGTACTCATCAGCATATGGAACATTCTCCAAGATAGTACATATATTAGGCCATAAAACAAGTCTCTACAAGTTAAAAAAATAACTTGAAATCAAATAAAGTATCTTCTCAGACCACAATGAAATAAAATTAGAAATCAATAACATGAGGAACTTTGGAAACTGTACAAATACATGGAAATTAAACACATGTTTCTGAATGTTCAGTGGGTCAACGAAGAAATTAAAAAGGAAATCAAAAATGTTTTGAAACAAATGAAAATGTAAATACAACATACAATAACCTATGGAATACAGGAAAAGCAGTGCTATTTATAGCAATAAATACCTACATTAAAATAGTAAAAAGATTTCAAATGAACAATCTAATGATGTACACCAA
>NW_012137414.1:4634123-4634686 GCF_000956105.1 Propithecus coquereli
AAACTAGATTAAAAAGCAAATGTGATTTTAAAGACAAAACATACAACTTCAACTGGAGTTTCATTCTGATTTTGTGTATACTTTGTGATAGGCCCTTGAAGTACTAAGGACAATATATATTCATTTATAAATTCCATGAGAGATATCTGGGCAGGGGAAACAAAACAGATAACTAAAGCATTCACAAATTTTAACTCTTTTGCTTTAAAACAAGTTTAAAGAGAATATTTATTTTGTGAATGCTAAAGGCACCAAATGTTTACCCATTAAGTGTAGATTTGAATTGGAAAAGACAAAAATGAATTAAAGATTATGGAACAACATGAATGATTAAGTCAGGTAAAATATAGTCAGTGTAATTCATAGTAAAGTGCTTGTTTTTCTTATATGCATCAAAATAATTTTAAAAATAATTTCAGGACAGGAATTCCAGAAATACTGAATAATTTTCACATCACTGAAAGAAGTAAATAATATTCTAAGAAAAATATTTTGAAGATGAATGATTCAAACACTTAAGCTGAATTGGTTTAGCAGATGGTCAATGATTTATTATTTTAATT
>NW_012137414.1:4642032-4644358 GCF_000956105.1 Propithecus coquereli
ATCCTCCTGCCTCAGCCTCCCAGAGTGCTAGTATTACAGGCATGAGCCACCGTGCCCGGTCGCGACTCTATTTCTAATAATATTCACATTTCATTCTCTTCCTTCGAATAATTTTCTTGCTTATATATAGGTTTTTGTTTTTCTGTATTTCCCCATATACTTTGTGTTTTAAATGTTAGTTATTCTGGCATTAGTTTTCAAGTTCAAGATTTTAGCAGTGATCACAGAAGTCACTAATTGTTACTCTAAAGTTTGACCATCTGAGTATCTCATGGTCAAAGTCTATAGTTACAGTTATTTAAAATTAATTGACAATCAAAACTTTTTAAAATTTTAAGAACGGCACAAAACTATGAGGTAGGAATTTTTTAATTAACTGGGTAAATGATAAAACTGAAAGAATAATGATTAAGTTATAATACTAATATGTTACTCTACAAACCACTCACATTTTCTCTAGATTGAAATCAAATCTATCTTTGCACAGTACCTTATTTTCTCTTACAAAAAATCACACATATTTCATAAACTATAATAAAAGATTATGGATTTTGATTCCGAGCCTTCACCTTTTCTATCGCCATTATGTACAAAAGAAAAATTGATTCTGACCTTGAAGTCAGAGTGTTCAAAATAAATCTCTGCTGTACTGATGTTTCTTTTCTCTGTTTCTGAAATGACTGTTTAAACTCACTCAGGGGATTACTCTAATGATCCACTAGCTTTTTATAAGTACTGAAAAGAAGTAAAAGAGATGTTTGTACAGGGAAGTGTTTATCAGTTCCTAACATATTTCAAGGAAAAAAGTATACGTGTGTTTAAATGATGCCGACCATCCCCACACAGATATTTCATGTGGCCTCTATCACTCAGTATAATATTCACTATTGAGAAAGCATATATATTCTGATCACCTTAGTAAAAAAAATGTTTTATAATCTATAAGACACACATAATTCATAATGCTTACCTACAAGCAAACATGATATTCAATTGATGACATACAGAAAAGAGATGACAAATCAAGCCTAGTGATAAATAAACTCTATTTTTTCAATTTTCTTATTATAATCCTTAATTAAATCTTGATGCAAATTTAAATTAAGTCTCACTAATATCTGTATAATTGATCGCTGTGATACACATTCATAATATTGAGTTTTATACAAATTATGAATATTTTATTGTAGATAAATTACACAAAAATCATTAAAAGACAGGGAAAAATACAAAACAATTCTTGTAATGTGTCAGTAATGGGTGTATAACTGATTTTAACTCATATATAAGTCAACTGAGATTACAAAGAGAGTAAAAACTGTCATAAAAATGTTACACAAGCACCATCTTTGAGACAACTATGACTTTAATAAGCAAATTTAATAAAACTTGTGGATCTTGTTCCAGTAATGACAAAATAAGATCTCACCAGAATGATTCCTTTGCAGAAAACAAAAATGTCGGCATTATACCAGAAGTAGACACATGAAGGAAATAGAGAGTGAAGAGAGGCTTTCAGAATCTGGTTGTGAGTACATGTTCAAAGGAGGTCAGGGTAAATGAAGTGAAAGTTCATTTTCATAAATTTTACATCGAAGTCATACGTATGAGGTGGCAGGGTAACTTGCAGAAACTGCAGTGTTTCTGGTAAGAAAAGTCAGAAAACTGAAGCTGTGAAAACCTGACTGAAGAATAACATGAGGGAATCCAGAAAGGGAAAGTTCCAGAGAGGACAAAATCTAATTATCTCTCCTAACATCTGTGTCTGATCTCTGACATATGCATAAATAGACGAGACTCAAAGCAGCTCACCTAATGATAGATATGAACTGAGGCCAGAGTTGTCACTCAAAAATCAGAGTTTGCAATTAAAGTCCAACCAAGATAATTATATAAAAAATAACACTCATTTGAAAAACAAATAACAGAATTAAAAATCCCCAAAACATAATATCTGCATGTCCAAGATACAATACAAAACATTACAGAAAGAAGTAGGGAACTAGGGAAATGGAACAAAGAGATCAGATTAAACAGAGAACAACTCTGAGTTCACCTGGATTTTAGGAATTAGCAAACAAGGTTTTTAAAGTGACCATTATAACAATTTTCAATGAAGTAAAGCAAAATATGCTCATAACAAATGAAAAGATGGGAAATTCCATCAGAAAAATAGAAGCAATTAAATAAACTAAAACGGAAATTCTAGAACTTAAGCTTTTGAAATTAAAAATGAATTATTTGATGAATTTAACAAATGGAGTTGACAAAGGTAAGTGAATTCAAAAATAAGTAAATACAAATTATCTATGATGAAAAGAGATAT